>NW_016690281.1:2843176-2849850 GCF_001604755.1 Lepidothrix coronata
TGGGGTTTTGGGGTTGGTTTTTGTTGGTTTTTTTTTCAACTTGAGAAGCTGCGCGCGGACTCTGGCTCTGTGTTGTGTGTTCGTCTGTGTCTGCAAACCACATGCAGAAGACACTCCTAAGGTGTTGCAAAGACACTGCAGAGTTACAGCCCCAATGGACCAAAAACATTTGTCTTGTTTGATTTGCAAGATTTGGGGAGGGTGGGGGGGAGTGGGAAGGGTTTTTCAAAATAAAATAGGCACTTTATGTAGGTATTGTATGTAACTGACATGAACAAAAAAAAAAATCTTCAAGTGTTTCTACCGTGGGTGAAACTTGATGTTTTATTTTTTCTACAAATTAATAAAATCTTTTTAAAAACGACACTTGTGGGTTTTGCCTTTGCTTCCTCACCCTGTCCCATAGCAAAACATGTCAAACAAAAGACCTGAGGTACCAAAACCAGCCTCTCACTCAATCCCTTTATTGCCCCATTTTCTCCAGACTCCCAGTGCAAAGGTTCCCGCCTCTGCAAGCCACCAGTTTCTTGCCACACGGGGTAACGAGGGGCCATGCAGGGAGTTACTCACTCCAACGGGTCACTGAGCCAGGACTCTTTCCTCACTTCACCAGTGACGATCCTGCCAGCCCCACGACATGCCGGGCACTGGCATGTCATTCCCAGCAGTCACCCAGCAAACTGACATCACCTCGTTACAAAGAGCTGATTGTGCTTCGTGCTCTTTCCCGATTAACGAACCACATTTAATGATGTCAACACAGAGTGATTCATTGGCACCCCGGCTGGGATATTGTTTTTATTTTGCAATATGAGTAAAGGAAGTACTTTGCTCAAAAGGTCACCTCTGAATCTGATGGTTTTTAATCTCTTCCCAATAACAAGTCGCAGTAATCATTGCTAGAAGTGAAAGGGAAAGGGGAAAAGCTCTTCCCGGCTCCAGTTTCTGTTCCAGTTCATTTTCAGCCCCCGTTCCCCCCTCACACAGCAGCACAAATCTGTGTTTAATACATATTAATGGCAGGAAAATCATACTGAAGTCATAAAACTAAGGTGGGGGAGTGAGACTGCAAAGCAAACCGCCTCAGTTTCGCTTGAAACTTGGATTCAGGTTGACAGAGTTAACTTGTTCCTGCGCCGAGTGCCAGACAGTTCTTTGGCAACAGGTTGTTTCTTCCAGCTCTGTGAATGCCTGATTTCACAGGAACAGCGACTGGCAGAAGAATGGAAAACATCGTCCAAGCATGATACACAGGAATTTATTGAGCTGGGACAGGCTATTGGTTGGTGGAAAGGCAATTTCAGCAATAAATAACGTGTACATTGTGCTTTGTTTATCGTGGTGTTCTGCTTTACTCAGAGTTTACACATTGGCACCTTCCCAAGGAAAGTACTAGTACAGTATTCCAGTGGGGACAGAGTAAATCTCTGAACTACAGGTGGGGTGCAACAATCCCAGCTCCCAACGACCAGAACTATCTGTTCAAAGCTGATCAAATGCTTGTGGTTGTGGGGGAGCCCCTGGAGCACTTTGGGTGTGGAACAGACCTGTCCTGTGAGGCCTGACTTTAGTATGGAATAACCAAAAGCTCTTATCATTTATGTCCTTTGTTTTGACTCTTGTCCTTCCTCTGTTTTCACAGGAAAAGACATTGGAGCTGGGCCCAGGCTACACACGCCCTCTGTGCTGCCAACATCCTGCCCCTGCTCAGCCCACATCCACCCAGTGAACACACAAGAGGGGCAGCTTGGAATTCATAAATCTTTACTTGACTCATCTCAAACACAACCATCAATTGTTTACAAAGAGAGATACAGAAGTAATTGAAAGTAATCACTCCTCTTTCAATAAACAGAAAATGGAAAGTGTTCCAGAGTCACTTTCCAGGAGCAGGGCCAAGCAGCTCACGCTTCCTTCTTATGTTCCCTTTTGATGTTTGGCCATTTTTAAGTAAAAAATAGTGCAGAAAATGCCTCCGTTCTCTTCTTGAAATTAACCAGCAGGTACTTTGACCCTTAGCGAGGAGAAAACATAATGTCTCCTTCTGGTTTGAACATAAAAAAGAAGAACCCCACCCCGAGAGAAAACAGGGGATGGATACATAAATGCACAGTCCTGCAGCAGATCAAAGGGAACGAGCCGCTGCAATCACCTCAGGTGAGGCACTCGGTGTTCTGTTCAGTGTCACTCACCTGTGGTTCAATGGCCCACACAGGCACAATTCCACAGCAACGTAACCAGAAAACCACAAGGAAAGAAAAGTAAACTCTTGCCACCCTGTTCAGCCTGGAGAGGAGGTATCTCAGACCCCAGGACTGGAGCTGTGCCCATCCTACTCCTTGGGGATTTCGAACATGCAAAGGCTCTTGTACTTCTGTAGCAGCTCATTTTTGGTCCGGACCTGCTCCCGCAGGTTCTGCAGCTGCTGCTGCTGCTGCTCTGGGCTCACACCAATGCCAGGCATGGAGCTGATCAGCTTCCTCATCTCCTGGAACTTGTTCTTGAGCTCATTCAGTACCTGGTGAACATCCTGGCTGTCCTTGTCCATGCTGCACAGGAGAGAAAATCGAGACATTGTTGAATTCTCCTACTGGAAACACTAATTTCCCACACAACCAGGGTTTAAACTGGATTTCACTGGGAAACTTGCTCTTGGTATCTAGCTACACACACCTGATCCACCTATCCCAATAAAATGGACACAGACATACAGACTGGGTAACTTAGGGGCAAACTGTTTTCCTGCTAATTTCCAGCACACAATCCAGTCACCTCAGGATGCATCAACCGGGTTAGGGGCTGGTCTGCAGATTTCAAACACTACCCTGGGGCAGGCTAAGTTCTCCCTCTGAACTCCAGTACCTCTCTTTGGGGAAGGTAAGACTGTATGTGTGTTCTGTGTAGGCACCTGGAAAAACGATCTCAGTCTCACCCGTGACCTGTTGCGGCTGTAATACAAAAAAAAATCAATGCAGTCAAACAGCTTGACAGCAGAAAATAGAAACTGTTCCCCAAAGCATCAGAGAGTGTCCGAAGGCAGGGAAAATTGTACTTTGGAGCTTTAAAAGGACTCTCTGGGGATGTATAACTAATAAAAGAGAAACGGTGGGGGTTTTTTGGGTTGTGTTTTTTATTTTTTTTAAGAGCAGCAGAATTGGTTCTGCAGCCAGCTCTGTGCTTTTCAAGGCTCAGTGTTGTCTGAGGCAGTGTCTGCCCTTGAACCCTCATTAGTATCTGACTCAGCTTTGTTAGCACCAGCGAGAAGCTTTACCAATTCCAAGCAAAAGCCAGTCTCTGCTTCCAGGGCGCCTGTTAATAGGGAGAGCGGGATTCTAATGGTCTTTGAAAAACTGGGAGCCTGTTCAATAGACAGACCTAAAAATAAATCTGTTTGGCATGACCAGAACAGAGAGGTACTCGATTATAACTTTGGGGAATCGTGACATGGCTGAAAGCAAAACTTTTAACCAGATGGCCGCTGCTTGTTTCAAAGGCCTATTGGAACAAAATATTCATTATTCCCTTCTAAATAAAACTGCAGCTGGTACTATAATGTCTCCCCATTATACAGGCACTCATGGTCAGGTCAGCAGTGGAAAAATACAGGCACACACACAACCAACCCCATGGCACATCTGGAGAAGGATGGGGTGACACTGCCTTTAATCCACCAGAGCTGCAGTCTGGCTTTGACAGAGATGTCCTCCCTGCTTCAGGGCTCCTCAGGTCTCATTCCCTTCCCCACGCAGAGAGAACTGACGGCTATCTGTTGGCTGGTAGATCCAAGGGGATAAATATTTCAGGCTTGGTGGCTTTTTCTCCTCATGGGTGGTTTTTCCGTTGGATCAAGCTACTGAAGCAACTCCGTGTTTGGGCACATGGGAGCAAGGTGGGAGCAAGGAGGTATGGGAAGAGACTGAGCTGCCTGCACTAATATAGGATCCAATGCAACATCCAATGACAGCCTGTGCTGACTGACTGGGCATAAGACCTGCCTTAGGGCACAAGTGTTCTTCACTACACCAGCACAACCCACCACCGGTGGAGCCACACACTGGGACCTCAGCAGTGATGCCGCTGGACTGTACAAGGCTGAAAATACCAGCAAGCCCTGTTTAGGAAAACTTTCTCCGGGCCCAACCAAGAGGAAAGAGCACGTCCTTGAATGTAAGCAAATTTACGCGACACATCCTCGCTCCCGAGCACAGAGTCACCTTGGAGATGTGTCTTCACGGCTGAGTCAGTGTCAGAACAGCAGGGCTGGGCTCTGCGACTCGCGGCAGTGTTAGAGGACAATACGTTTGCCATCTGTCAGGGACATGAGGCAAAACATCCCACCACTCGCCTCTGTGGTCCTGCCCATCTGCGGCACCAGTTCAGAACCTACGTCTGCCCGAGCCGCCCGGGAAGTGCCGCGTGCGAGGCCGGGCGAGGAAACCGGGTAACGGGAGTGGGTGGCTCGGTGGGATAGGGCACAAGATATCCCTGGGACTGTGATCTATGAGTCACTATGACCTGCTCGGTGACATATCAGAGTCTGGGAGGCCTCAGCCCACGGCTACTGCCCGCTTTGCTGAGGTACAAACACCTGGCAGTGGATTTAGCCTCACTTCTGGCACAGATCAGGGAGAATCAAGGTCAGGGGCAACTTGATTGCCCACCCCAAGCACAAGGGGAAAACTGAGGGAAATCAGAGGGTTTGTGTTTTTGTGCCTGTTCTGGACCAGTGTGTCAGGGGTGT
This sequence comes from Lepidothrix coronata, assembly GCF_001604755.1. Classification (NCBI taxonomy): domain Eukaryota; kingdom Metazoa; phylum Chordata; class Aves; order Passeriformes; family Pipridae; genus Lepidothrix; species Lepidothrix coronata. Next base: position 2,847,918 of record NW_016690281.1, read on the forward strand.
CAGTCTTTCCTTCCTTCTTTCCTTCCCATGGCTCAGGCTGCAGAGCCATTAAGGATGAACCTCTCTCACCTTTCAGATATGCTTGATTCAAGTGAAACATCAGCAGGACACAAACCAGCCTTGGCTCCCCAGTATGTGCACAGGGAAAGGGCAGCCAGGCCCACAGCCAGAAACAAGGGAACTCATACTTCCCACGCCCACTGCCTCACCCTGCAGTGTGCCCAGGTGAGGGCACGGAGTTGGCCTGGATGGATTTCCATGACAGAGCCATTCCCTTCCTGGGAACTCAGGCAAGCATCTCTGGAGGAGCTATCCTGGGCCAGAAACACATCAGTTCTCAATACCCCTGTACCTGAACGGTGCTTATCTTGAGCTGGGAAGAGAACATAACCTGTCTTGCTGCAGAAGACATCCACCTTTTTACAACTCCCCAGAAATGGGCTGCGTTCCTGACGCACTGCCTGTACTTCCTGAGGCTGTTATCAGCCAAATGGTTCAGTTCTCTGGAGCAATGACCTCACGGTCATACAACGCTCCTGCCCCGGGGTGTTGGTGGTGGGGCAGTACCTGGGCCATGGGAGCACCTGCACTGCCCAGATGACCCTGACACCACCCAGGTACTGGCACAACTCTGAGCAGAAATGCACTTGGGGTTGTGCCAGCTCCTTCAGATACTCTTCCCAGGAAATCCAGATGGAAGAAAAAGGGCAAAGGAGATTCTGGGAGGTTGGAAAGCATCACTAGAGGAGTGACCATGCTGCCCTGCTACCCATCCAGGGAATCATGAGGATGTTGGAGAACATAATTAAAAGGAGGATCTCGCTGTCCTGCTCCTTATCCAAGGCACTGCAGAGATGCTGAGGGCTGGAGAATATCATTTGAGGGGGATCCCATTGCCCAACTCCCTGTCCGGGGCACCGTGAGGATGCTGAGGGTGGAAAAACATCATTAAAAGGGGTCTTGCTGCCTCGCTCCCCATCCAGGGCAGCCTGAGGATGCTAGAGGTGGGAAAGCATCATTTGAAGGGGAATCGCTTAACCCTGCTCCTCATCCAGACCATCCTGGGTATACTGGGGCTTGGATAGCATCATTGCAGGGGGGACCCCATTGCCCTGCTCCCTGTTCGAGGCATCCCCGAGGATACTAAGGATGAAAAGCATCATTAAAGGGGAAACCCCATAACCCTGTTCCCTGCCCAGTGCATCCCTAAGGATGCTGTGGCTGGGAGAGCATCACTGATGGGGGCAGGCCCTTAGCCCTGCTCCCCCCAGTCCCCCCGAGGGCTCCGGTGTCAGCAGCACCGTCGGAGGGGGGTGGCCGGGGCAGGGCTGCGGTGCCAGCACGCGGTGCCCGGCGGGGCGGGGGCCGGTCCCGGTGGCGCGGGGGGGGGTCCCGGTGGCCGTGCCCGCCGTTACCATTTGATGATGTCGTGGACGAGGGGCAGGAAGGAGAACTCCTCCTGCGCGGGCGGCAGCGGCGGCGGCTTCTGCTCGGCGGGGGGCTCGGGCGGCGGCGGCTCCTCGGCGGCGCGGGCGGGACCCCCCGACGCCATGGCGGCCCCGCCGGGCCGACCGGCAGTGACGGAGCGGGGCGGGGCGGGCGCGGCTCCGCCCTCACGGCCCTCACGGGCCGCGGCTGAGCAGGGCCCGGGGTGGGCATGGGGGTCGTGGCTGTGCGCCCCGCTCCAGTGCTTTCCCCCCTCTGCACCCCACAGTGATTCCCCTCTGCACCCCACAGTGATCCCCCTCTGCACCCCACAGTGATCCACCATGCGGCCCCCAAGGATCTCCCCTGCACCCCACAGTTATCCCCTGCACCCCAAGTGATCCCCGCTGCACCCCACTGTGATGTCCCCTGCATCCCAAGTGATCCCCCCTGCATCCCAAGTGATCCCCCCTGCACCCCAAGTCGTCCCCCCTGCACCCCACAGTGA
>NW_016690281.1:2850528-2886003 GCF_001604755.1 Lepidothrix coronata
CCTGTGCCCTGAAGTGAACCCCCTTTCACCCTCCCACTGATCCCCCCCTGCATTCTTTCCAGTGATCCCCTCCTGTGCCCCCCCCAGTGATCCTCCCTGTGCCCCCCCAGTCATCCCACCTCCCATCCAAACCTCACACAGGAGTAGGAGATGGGAGGAGGGAGAGAACACGGGGGTCTTGCACCCCAAGGGCAGGGCAAGGAGGAGGGGTCCCAGGAACTACCCAGGGATCCCAGGAACTATCGAGGTGTCCCAGCAACAATCCAGGGATCACAGGAACCATCCAGGGGGCCCACAAACCATCCAGTGCCGCCCTGGCCATGACTAACAGCCCCTCAGCACACTCAGATAGGTGTCCCAAGCCTGTATACTTCCCTGCCTTTGGAACCAAATCCTAGGGGAAAATTACATTATTCTGTGTTAATACCCACAGCAGCATTTTGGTCTCTTACAGCCCACATTTCTGCCATGATTTTTCATTAGTTGGTGTCCTTAGTTTGATTTTAATGCAATGGGGGCTGGATGACAGGGAGGTGGTCCTTGTGATGCCTTAAGGATGGATGCTTACTTGGGACCAGGCTTCCTGCCCGAGGGACAAAGCAGAGCAACCTGGTCTAGTGGAAGGTGTCCCTGCCCATGGCAGGGTGTTGGAACGAGATGGACTTAAAGGTCCCTTCCAACCCAAACCATTCTGTGATTCTGTGAAGAAGTGGGGCTCTGGCAAGACTGATGTGTGGGTGGAAGAGGGAGGTCAGGATGGTGAGTGGTCAAGGCTGGCAGAGGGAGGGTGATGCCCCTCTGCACCAAACAGCCTGAGTTTGCTGCAGTTTAAACTGCTGCCGCTGTTTAAACCCCTGTATCTACATAAGGCATGGCAGCACTGATAATACCAGCCCCAGTCGTGAGCTTTTATTCCTGGTTTGGTTTAGAGAAAATGCATAATTTAATTTTTCATTTGAAATAGGCCCCCCTGCTCAACAGTTATAGGCTGAGGAGGCCTGGCAAGGCAATTTTATCTTTTAAACCAATTTCTTTTGAAAAGCAAACAGAGGCTATTTATACATCTAATGAGAATGCTAGTAACCATTTAAACACGGAGTGTTGACTGTTTGCTCTAAATATAGCAGATGCAATCGCTCACTTTGTTCCTGCTGTCAGGAATAGATCCTGTTTTGGGAGCGGATGCTGGAATGTGCGAAGGAGCCTGGGGGAGCCCAGGTTCCGCTGAGCAGATCCCTGCGGGAAGGCTGGTGGTATTTATGGCCCTTGACTGAGCCAAGCAGGAGGCACAGGATGCTGTGTCCTTCGCATGGGGCTGAGCCGAGAGGTTCATTTCTGTCTCTTTTTAAGGGCTGTTTCTAAAGCAAGATTTGATTCAGGCTCCATGGGGGACAGTTCCCTCAGCGCTGTGCTGGTTTTAATTTTCCCCTTGGCTTTCTGGAGGAGGGCAGCAATAATTGCTGGGCTGCTGGATGCCTGCCTCTGATGGGTGAGTCAGGCAGTCTTTGGAGCAGGTGACAACATGCAGATACCATTCAGCCGTACCTAAAGCGCTGTCAGTCAGTATTTCTTTGTGCCATTCCTTTCTCATTTTGGGTCTTGTGTTCCCACAGCAGCTGGAACACACAGCTTTATCTAGCTGGCATTTCTCCCTGTCCCTGCCTCTCGCCTTCCCTTTCTTGTGGAAACAGCTCCTCCAGCTCCCCTTGGTGACCCGCCTCGGTCCTTTGGGGCTTGTGATGTCTCATGGCAAGTCCAGGGGAGAGCAAAAGTGTTTTGCAGGTGTGTTTTGGTTTGACAGACTCCTCCATTGCTGGAGCTGCTGGTTAATTGATCAGGTGAGACTGTTGTCACCATTTGAGTGTCAACCTGTACAAAGGGACGGTAGAACTGTGGTCTGTATGGTGATGGTGTCCATATCCCCAGTGACAGCTTTGGAAAAGGTGAGACCCAGCTGGCAGGGAAGAGAAGAATTTTGGTGGTCTGATTGTGCAGACAGTGTTGACCTCAGGTGAGCAGCAGTGTTGCTGTGCCTAAATTTTCACCTGTCCTTGAGGAGCTCCAAGCTATGAGACCCTTGTCCCTCAGGGGTGATTTCAATGACCTGGGTTATGTCCTTGTAATGCAATTCCTGATAGATATCACCACCAATATGGTCTTCCACACCCCTTTGCAGTCCTGTCAGGGTCTCCACAGGAGGGCTGTGTCTGCCTATCCCCTGTTCTCAGGAGGAGCTGGTGGTGGGCTGCAGTTCTCCCTAATTTTCATTCTGGATTTTTTCACCCGCTGTCAGTTCCTCAGCATAAGGGTTTGAATGAGCAACCTGTGAAAACTCCCTGTGAGGCCGCTAAAGCATGAACAAAGATGCTTAGTGGTGAATGAAAAGAATAATTTCCCCCTGGATTTGGTAATAAACCTGAAGTGCAAATGATCGACCTGTTCCTGGATTTAATTGTGGCTCTCTGTACAATTCACTTTCTGGACAGGCAGTTTCTGAAATGTGCGAATGTTTCCAAACCATCTGATCTCCTGTGTACACTCATTGCTTGCCCAGACATTTCATTAACCCATTATCCTAAAAACCAGCTGATCAAATAATCCTTATCCAGAGCCTCTTTTGTTTTTTTCCCGTTTCTTTACGATACCAGTGTTAATCTTTTTTTTTTTTTTTTAATTTCTGTACAGATTGTACCTCTTGTTTGCTTCCAGAGGGAACTTTTGAGAGATTTACCACCAGGTGATTCTGTGCCTTTCACTATTTCCTTACAATGACTTGATGTTTTTATATTGATGGTCTGGCATTTCACTGGGCTCCGCTTCTCGATGCCGGACCATCTGGAGCTTGTTGTGCTGTTGCCACCAGCTCTGTTATCATTTTTTACTGTGTGGCTATCACCAGTTGAACTTTATCTCTTCCTCCTGCCCTGCATCATCAGCCTGAATTTTCTATTTAAGTCTTGCTAAGCTGCTGTGGTGGGATAAGTCTGTATTGCTCAGCTGGGGAGGTGTTGTCAGCGTTGTGACCACCTGGGATGGGGTGATAGGGAAGAGGAGTTACAGCTGCAGCCCTTGGCTGCAGTCAAGGCACAGAAGCATTGGACTTTTGTTAGGCTGTGGCTGTGATCCTGCAACTTCTCAGGTTCCTGGCCAAGTTCCCCTAATTTTGACAAGATGGGAATTCAGTCTTGGGCTCTACCTTGTCTTTGCTCCTGGTGTCATTCAGGGACCATTTCATGACTCTGGTGTCCCAGGATTCTCATGGGGGTGCTAATGAGAATGGGGGGCCATAAGCCAAGTTTCATCCTTTGACACCATGTTTTAGCCAGAGAGATTTAGACCCTGGAGGTCTGGCTGCCCCAGACACGCAGCCTTGCACCACCACGTCCTCCCAGAGCTGCTGGTGCCCCTGGTGCCAGCAGGGTTTAAGATTCAGTTGGTGTGAACAAGCAGCACCAAGCACATCTACAGCACCCCAGTGCCTCCTGGAGCTCCTCAGGCTTTGGCAAAGCCACTGGCTACTGGGGAAACTGGACTGCCATCGGAGGAGGGCCATCATCCCATGGCCCAGGAGGTGCCAGCCTCGAGGAGAGCCTGGCATACAGGACAGAGCCTGGGGCAAGAGGTGTCACATGAGGCTTGGCCAGGCTCTTTGTAGCACCAGGTTGAGTGTCACTGCAGGGCATTGGCCTGGCCAGTAAGGGCAGTGCTTCAGTGCTCCGAGCCTCGGGAGGTGAGTGTTCAGTGATCTCATGATGGTCAGTGACCCCATCCCACAGCTTAGCAAACACAGAGGTTGTCCCAGGCTGTGCCACCCCGGGGGAGGCACCCCAGCCATGGCGTGGGCAAAGGGAGCACCAAGGGCTTCTTGCGCAAGGTCAGCTACGCAGAATCCTGGATCCAGGAAAACACGCAGATGGATCAGCCACAGCCTGGCCCACCTCCAGGTGCAGGTGGCTCTGGAGCTCACTGTCTCCTTTGGGCAGCGCTGTGCCCATGGAACATTCCAGGGTGGTGGGTCCTGGGAGCCACCAGTCCCTGCAGGGTCCCACCAGATCGTCCCACAGTCAGGTTTGAACACTCCAAGCTGTTTTCCACCCAGTGCAAAGGGGTAAAAGTCACCTCGCAGGAGCAAGACAGGAACTTGGAGTGTGAATTTGGGGTGTCCCTGAGGAAACCTAAGCCTGCAGAGGGAAGTGCCCTTGTTACTACTGGGCAAAAGCAGCCCTGGATCCCTGCTGGCTCTGTCTGCGATGTGGTGAGTCAGCAACGTCCCTGCCATTATTTACAAATAATGAGCGAGGCACCGAACACGTGCAGCCAAACACATGAGGCAGCAGGAGTTTCACTCTCAGTATGCAGTTGTGGCCTTGAAGCAATGCTGCAAGTGCCTGCACCAGCGCCCAGGGCTCAGCCCAGGCGAGGATTTCTCTCCTGACTTTCTGAATGCACAGACAGCCTGCTGGGAAGGTGATGGGGTGGGACAGCACATATGTGTGCATGCCTGTGCACATTCATCCCTGTGTCTGTGTGCATTCCTGCATGAGTGTGCATCCCTGAGAGCATCCTTGTGTGTGTGTGCATCCCTGTGTTTGTGCATCCCTGGGTGCATCCTTGAGCTCGTGCACCCCTGTGCTCATATGTCCATGGGTTCCAAGGCAGCACTGCCCCACACCTGGACACAGTGTGGGTGTCACAGAGGACAGACTTGTCAAGATAAATTTACCTGGATGCACGTAGCAAATACTAATGGGGTTGCAGTAAGGACATTAATGAAATCCCAGGCCCTTTCCTGGAGTTGTTCTTATTCTGACCCTAAAGTGGGTCAGGCTTTGTTTGTGTGTTTGTCAGAGTCCCTTCAAGTGCGGCAGGAAAAGGCATTACCTGATGTTGGAGCACTTCAAAATGTTTCTCTCGGATTAGTTAACACAGGGGGAGAGGAAAACAGCTTTGTTTGGACTTTGTTTTGGCATCACTGAAAAAGAATCGGGTTAAGATTTTAGGCTGTCCTTCACTTGAATTGCAAACACCATTTCTCTATAATTGGCCTAATTACTGAAAAGAGACAAATTATACATGGGCTTTGCAAGATCAGTCAGGTGTCCTTGAAGAATAGTTTTACATGCAGAGCAGTGGGTTTCTGGGACAGCGCTGGTGCCGTGGAAGACACATCTCTCCTGCAAATCTGGGAGATGGACAAGTCTCCATCCAGCTCCAGTGAGAAGCCATTTAATCCTTCTCCTGACCTAGGCATGGTGCATCTCTGCAGGGCCATGGAGAGAGCAGTGTTTTGGTGAACCTTCCTCCTCCTAACCTGGGCTCCCTAGGCCCTGGGCACCCCCAGGATGCTGCCATCCCTCCACCTGGAGCAGCCTGTCCCTCTCCTCAGCCACCCCAGCAGCTCCCACTGTTTTTTAGGGGTGGCATCCGTGGGTGGCTTGTCATGGTCACGTGTCCCTGGCGCCAAGGATCCCTGTTTGCCCAGGGCTTAATGTTTAGCTGCTAATAAACAAAGTATATCGGAGAGGTTTTGATGGCCAGGTAGCTAAACTTTCCCGGGAATTTTGCTGGCTCTTGCAGCACAAACAAGGCCAGGATGTGGTGACATTCTTGCCTCAGATAAAGTTTTCATTGGAAAAATGCCTAAGGTTTCCTAGAGCAGGCTTCCCGAATTGCTCCAGCTCTACTCCCTTGCTTCTGGGCACTCCTTGGGCTAACAGCCATGTCCCATCCTGCCTAAAAGCTTTCTCCCCATTCTGGCTCCACACTGATTTATCCAAGGAGGAGTTGTTTATTGGGATGGGACTGGTTTGGGGTTTTGGCCCCGAGCAGCTGCAGAGGAATCAAAATAAGGTTTTCAAACAATGTCAAGGGGGAAAAGCAAAATCCTCCTCGTTGTTCTGACTTGACAAATGAGTGAGCTTGTCCTTCCTGCCTTTACCCCACAGGCATTTCTAAGCCAGAAGCCTGACGTTTTCCCCCAAATGAATATGCCCTAAAGCCCAGCTCAGCAGCCACTGCCCAGCTCAGTGACCATCGGGTGCCCATGGTTTGATCCAGCCTGGAGCCATCTTTTGCCCATTTCTACCTTGCAGATAAGCTGAGCCTATCCTGGCTTCTCCCACGAGGGAATCTGGCAGAGAGGGAGGCTGGAGAATCAATCACACGAAGCAATTCAGTTCCTGAGACCATACTCTGACCCCATCATGGCTCAGCCCATTCACCACTGATCCAAATGCAAACAAATATCATTAGAGAGGGACATTTGGCTTTCAGATAAACACTCACCTCTCCTTACCTTCACTCCCCTTCAAAACTGACCCTCCTGGCACTGCAGGAAGCTCTTGGGATCCTCCCACTACCGTGCATGGCAAAGGCAGCTCCTGGCAATGCTGGGCACTGTGTATCTCCCACCGAGGGATTACACTGGGATCTGGCTGCCAGCCGGCCCGTTCCGGCATCTCCCAGCAAGTGCAGAGATAATTGCCATAAGTCTAATTGTTCCTGCTGGATAACGAGTATTTTGCATCATCATCCCCAGCTGCTGAGAGCATCGTCCCAGTTGCTATTTCAGGGGCAGAAAGCAGCTCCTCTGAGCCAGGAAAGGCTGAACCAGGCTGGATCTGGGCACCCCAGGTGCTGAGCCCCCACTGATCACAGTGCCGGTTTGTGAGTGTGCTTTGGGACAAGGTGTGGGACAGGGGCTGTTCCCAAGAGGCAGACTGGATATGAAGACAGGAAAACATGGGATTTTCAGTGTGCTGATGAAACAGGCAAATTCCCAGGGAGTCATGTCTCCAAATGAGCTTCTTCCATCTGGACGCAACATTATCCCTGTGGATGCAGAGGGCTGGAAACGTATGTGCACATGCATGGATGTTCATGGACATGGATGCACACAAGAATACACGCATGCTGGCATGCACATCCACATGAACATGTGTGTGTGTGCACACAGAGCTATGGGAACACTGGAAATCTGTGGGCCTGTTTCCCTGCTGACCTGCTGAGCTCCTGCTCCAGCTTTGCCCCACTGAGGGGGCTTTGAACCTTTCTTTTGCAGAGGCACTGCTGTCCACGCGCTCCAGAGGATGGGGGATCTCCGAGGTCCTTTTTTATTACTTTTGCTAAGTTTTTTGTTTAAAACTCACTAACAGGCTCATAAACTGGGCACAGGGGGTAGATGAGCAGACAGAAACCCCCTCCCCTTGGAACCCAAGGAATCGCTGTTACCCTGCACAGTCACTCCTTGGCGCGATGAGCTGTGTGTGTTCTCAAACACGCCACGCCGCTCTCGGTCCGGTGGAGCCCCTCGTTTGGGGCAATGCCATTGCAGACAGCAGGGTTTGTCACAGCCTCCCCACGCTGTTCCATCAGGCAGACCTGCTCCATGCTGCCGAGACACACGGCCGGGACCGCAGTGCACGTCACTCTCTCCCGCTGCGGGACGGGGTGGATGGAGCAGCCACATGGCAGGAACCCCTGAGTGGGCATTGATTTCTCCTCCACCAACAAGTGCTCTGCAAGACCTGGGGATCCACCACCTCTGGCCAAGGCTGCTTGGATGCACAAGGCTCACTTGGCAGCGGGGACAGCATTTGAGCAAGCAGGGAGTGCAGTGCTTCACTGCCTGCACCTCATCTGGCACCTGGAATAGCTGCCTGGAACTGCTTGGTGCTGCAGGATGAATTGAGTAGCCAGCTGTGGCATTCCCACTCTGCTCACGCTCACAAACATGTGGGTTTGGGGCAGCACTAGCAGAGGCTGTGCATCCCATCTGTCCCATCCCATCCCACCCCGGCCCACAGCTCCCAGCCCAGCCCTGGGCTCTGCACCTTACTTTTTCCTTATTCTTCACAAACCCACTGTAGCTGTCAAGTGCAACCTCTGTTCCCAGAGCAGCACCCCTGGAATTAACCCTCCCACCTTGGTGGCTGGAAGGAGTTTGAGGACATCCATGTGGCACAAAGATGTCAGGCAAAAGGGTTTGGCTGCCAGGTTATCGTTTGTGCCCCTCCTGTTGTGCACAAGCCCCTGGAAACAGGATTGTGAAGGATGCTGCTGAGTTTGCCTTGGAAAGGGTGGTTTGGGGCTTGAGATAAGAGTCCCATGAGATGGCTGTGAAAGGAGAGAGAGGAAGAAATGCGTCAGGGCAAGACAGGGGAGAGATAAGTGACGTATCTGGGCTCAGAGCACAAAGCCAACAGCCTTCCTGGCGCCATGGGGCTGCAGGGTGGCTGGATCGGGGCCGTGACAGCCTTGGATGGAGCCCGCCCTGTGGCAAAGCCTGCCTGCTGGCCAGGCTTGGCAGCCCTCTGCCAAAACTGCAGAGGGCAGGGAGGAGGCAGCCCCAGCCAGGAACCTGCTCCAACTCCCAAAGGCTGTGCAGGAAAGGAGTGATGGGGATGTTCCCCCCAACCTTATGCTCCTGCACCCCACTCTCTGCCCCGCTCCCTGCCAGGGCTGCCACTGCAAGGCACAGCATTTGGTATATGCCAGGGCACGGGCCACACCAGAGGGGAAAGATGCTAATGTTTCACCTTTGGGAACATGCTGCCTGTCACATCAGCTCAAGTTTTTGGGCTGAGATAGGTTTTGTGCTGAAACAGCCTCTGCTGCTGCCCAGAAGGGGGATTTGGTTGGCCATGACCACCCAAAGCACCATCCTCGGGAGCCAGCTGGGCCCTTGTGGCTGATTTTGCATGTTGTCTCCTAATTGCAGTTCTTCATGTTCTCTCAAAGCAAAAGGAGTAATTATCTGGAGGACAGGAAACGTGGGGATCCGGGAGCAGTCGGGAGCTGGTGGAGAGGGGGCGGCTCCTGCTTTTGCAGGATCCCTTCTCCCCCCCTCCAAACCAGCTGCTGGCATTTCTCCTCCCTTGGTGCCACATCCGTTTGGGCATCCTGGGAGGAAAATCAGGCACTGGCAGCAACTCCTTGTCCTCATCCCAGCACCGCCGCACCCCTGCGAGCACACAAACACGCTTCTCTTCCAGTTCCCTATTTACAGCCACTGTATATACAGTATAATCCACCCACAGGGTATCCACGCTGTACTTGGCTGGGAAGGACAGAACATCCTTGTGATTCAAAAGGTCAAAATGAATGTCAGTACGCTGTCAGCAAGAATGCCAAAGCTGCCTTGGGGACACAGGGTGCTCAGAGGAACCCGGCTCTCGGGTGTGCTGCTCCCTGCACAACCCTGTTTTCGGGGTACCCGAAAACACTCTGCTTGCTGTAGGGTCAAGCAGGGCAACTCTCCCTAAGAATAATTCCATGGTGTGCAAACAGCTTTTCTTGCTCAGTCTGGAGGTCCCTGTATCCCCTCTCCACTCCTGGATAGCGAGGTGAGCAGGTTGTGACGCCCCTCCACAATATTCTTCCAGCCTCCTCCAGTTTCTGGCTCTGAAGCCCAGCTCTGCCTCCTCCCCAGGGCTCCAGAGTAGAATTTTCCTCCCAGGGCTCAGCTATGGATGCTGGTCCAGGTCCATGGGAAAAATGCAGATGTTTGCTGGTGGTAAGTCTGGGGCAACCACCCCTCCTCCTCTTCCCAGATGGAGAGAAACTGCTGTCATGTCAAGCTGGGCTGGAGGAAGCTCGGCTTGGGCGGATGGCTGGCATTGATTTCCAAGTGACAGAGGCACTCGTGTGTCCCTTGAGCTCCCAGCCCTGTGCCTAATGATTTTCTCTGCTAATAATCTCCACTGAGCAGGCAGAAGCACATGCAGGCACGGGGCACGGGGACCAGGGGGATCATTCAGAGCCTGACATGGCAATGGCAGGTCCATGCCGCTGTTCCTGACATATGGACCCTTTCCATTCCTCCCCAACCCATCCCAGCAGGAAGGCTCCCCATGGAGCTCTCAGTGCCAGCAGCACCAGCCTCTCTAACAATGGCCCCATCTAACAAGAACAAAGCATTCTTGGGGCTTGGGGGATTTGGAGGTATCCCTTCATGAGGCAGGGCAGATCCCAGGAGCTGACAGTGATTTGCAGCAGGGCTTTGGAGGTTTTGGGGCTGTGCTGGGCATGGGGGTTCCATGGTATGGTCCTCCTGGAGACAGCACTCCCACACACAGAGTTATAGAAAGTTTTGGGTTGGAACGGATTTTAGAGGTCGTTCCGATCCATCCCCCTGCCATGGGCAGGGACACTTTCCACCAGTCCAGGTTGCTCTAAACCCTGTCCAACCTGGCCTTGAACACTGCCAGGGATGGGGCAGCCACAGCTTCCCTGGGCAACCTGTGCCAGGGCCTCACCACCCTCACAGCCAAGAATTTCTTCCCAATATTCAATCTAACCCTGCCCTCTGTTAGTGGGAGGCCATTCCTCCCTTGTCCTGTCACTCCATGTCCTTGTCCCAAGTCCCTCTCCAGCTGTCTTGGAGCCCCTTTAGGCACTGTCAGAGATCTAAGGTGTCCCTGGAACCTTCTCCAGGCTGAACTACCCCACCTCTCCCAGCCTGTCTCCAGAGCAAAGATGCTTCAGCCCTGGAAGCTTCTTTGTGGCCTCCTCTGAACCCGCTCCAACAGATCCACATTGTTCTTCCCTTCCCTCTCCCTGTGCAGTGCAGGGAGCAGGAAGGAAAACATGAACTTGGGTGCAAGATTCTCCAAACTCAGGCTTTCGGGGACGGCCCCAGCTGTCCCCAGCCTGGCACTGCCAGCAAGGGGCTGTGTGTCCAGGAGGAGCAGGGGGATGCATCCATTCCCGTGTAAGCCGAGGTTGGAGCAGGCGGATGGAGCTGGCAGTGCTGCCCAGCCTGGCAGGGCTCTCGCAGCCCCGACCTTTCTGGCTTTGAAAACAGGATGGGAACAAGACGCACTTTTGTTTTCAGTCCGGGAGCTGGAACGGGACCTTCAGGCTGTTCCTGGGATGTTATGGCATCCCGGCTGTGGTGGGGGTGGGAACCAGGCTCTGACACCCTGGGCAGTCTCTCTGCACCCTTGTACTCTTCCCATCCCGTCCTTCGGCGGCAGATCCCAAAGCTCCCCACGTCCTGTCCTGCAGCCAGGCTGGCTGGGGATGCTCCCCTGGGGCCACCATTGGGGACGAGTGGCTTTCACTCAGCCTTCAGCTGGAAGCCCTGCTGGCTCTCACCACGACTCACGTGCCTGGGAGCCCCGGGGAGGTCAGGGAGTTTGTGCTGCTGCTCCACGCAAAACGTGACTGTTGCCCTGGGTGGCACAGGCACTGAACTAGAAAACCAGCATACGAGGAATGCAAGTGTCCACACCTTGTCTCACCACTAAAACCCAGCTCCTGGCCACCAAGGAGCCACTGGCAGTGATCCTGGACTGTGCTCTGGGGACACAGCTGGGGTCAGGAGGGCAGGGAGCAGCTAGGGCTTGCAGTAAGGCCATGCTTATGCCCACAAAATGGGGAAAAACGGGGTTGAACCCCATATCCAACCATGAGCAGGGTCAGCTGGTCCTTACCCAAGGAAATTAGGGACAATGTGCACCAGAATTAGGAAGATACCTCTAGGCAGCCTCTCCCTGCACAGGGCTGGCAGCAGTTAGCTGCTCGATATATCAACCATGAGGTGGGCAGGCAGAAGATGATGGGGGTATTTTGTTCCTCCAGTGTGGAAAGGGATATTTCCATAAGAAAAGGCAAATGACCACAACCCATAAGAAAAGGCAAATGACCACAACCCGGATGGCCGGTGGGGACCTGGCACCTCGCTGTCACCCACTGCCTGCCCCGGGGCAACCCCAAGGACAAAAAACTCAATTGTCTCTGCTTCCCGCCCCGCACTCCTTATCAACCTCCCACACCCACAAATGGAGAAATAATCTGCCTGGTTCCTGTGGAAGAGATTGTGCAGTGGCCAGTGATGAGAAATGACACGGGTCCTGCCACGTTGGTTCACGTGCCTGCACTGCTGGCACGGAGGCTCCTTCAGCACTTCCTGGCAAATCCCTGGGATGTGCCCGATAACTCCTGCAAGCCACTCGTGCTCACCTCCGTGATCTCCTGCTCCTTTTGTGTGCTGAGACCCCATTTAACCTTTTGAGTGACAAATTCATAGCACCTTTTGCAGGCTTGGGCAGCCATCACAGCAGGGAAATAGGTTTTTTTTTTGGAAGAAATTAAAGATTTCCATGTAATCTCTGCAGTGGGGACTTGAGGAGTTCACTAGGAAAATAAAAGCCTGATCTCAACCACCTGTGCCATGGAAAGCCAGTGGGAGACTCTGTGGTGTTTGATCCAAAATCTCCTCAAATCTCCCCAAATCCTTCTCCTGGCAATACTCAGCCAGAGCTGGTGGGGGGGGACAGGTCACCTCTTGGCCAGGAGCTGCTATGGGGCTGGGAATGGGGGGGGGATTGTGAATCATGGGGCTGGGGATGGGGCTAGGGAAGGAGTAGGGACAGTGGGGCAGCTCCATCCCTGTTCCCTTTGGCCTCAGCCCCCCTGCAGGGCAGGAACACCCAGCATTTCCTCGAACCCCTCTAACACTATGCGTTGCTGCCCTGTGCCCCCACTGCCCTGCTCAGTCCCTTTTCCTTGTGCTGGCATGAGGATTCACGTAGAAGCCGAGTCAGGGACTGGATTCAGCTGGGAGTATCTGCCCTGCCAAAGGTTTGTGCCCCGAGCTGTCCTTGCACGGGTCCGGCTGGATCGGTGCCGCCCCGAGGTCCGCGGTGCCAACACCCCCTGCTCCAGGCTCTTGTTTGTGACTTTGAGTGATACTGTCTCTATGAAAAACATGATACGTGTTTTTGCTGCCTCAGGGCTGAACCGTTGCCCTCCCTGGGGACGGGTCCATGAGTGCTGGCAGGGATTTATGGCCTGCTGTGATTTATGGTGGAGGTGGAGTGGGACGGAGCCGTCACAGCCAGCGCTGAAGGAACCCCGACATCAGGACTGTCCCAACATGACCTTACCTGGCCATGTGGGACAAAGCTCAAGGGTCAAAGAAGTATCCCCTGAGGACAGCAGTGGCATCCATGGGATGGGTGACAGGGTGCATGTGTTCAGTCATCCGTTCCCCTTGTGGAAAAAACCAGATGTGAGATTTTATGACACAGCGTTTTGCCTCTAGTTCAGGACTTTGCTCATCTGCCCCATGCAGATGAGATCCCATGATGGGAGCTGGCACTGCCAGCAGGGACACCAGGTGACCCAAAGGCAACACAAGTCGGGGTGAGTGGCAGCAGATGTGGTTTTGGACTCAGGGAAATCACTGAGCAAGAACACAAAGCAGAGGGGCTGTGGAAATACGGGGCTCCGGAGCAAAGGGGGCCTGGGGATCCCCCTCCAGGCACAGCTTCTCCTTGAACCATTGCCCTCCACTGCAAAAAATCAGGGAAGGGAGAGGACAAGGCCAGCCTTGAGCGCTGACCACAGATCCCAACCACTTCCCCTCATCCCTCAACCACCACTGCTCCCTTCCTGCCTGGATTCTTCTTATCAGTGCAGGGCTCTGTGGCCAGACCAAACAGCCACCCCCGCTGCACATGGGGCTGGGACCCAGACAATTAAATACATTCAGCACAAGCATCCCTTATGCAGGGTGTCGAAATCCAACCCTGAGGGCTCCCAGGCAGCTCCACTGTCCCTGCCCTCCTCCTCCTCTCCTGGGTGAGAGGTCTGTGGTTGCTCAGCTCTGTTTACTAACCAGGAATTTTTCCCCTCCAGCTGTTTCTTTATTTTCACTGCAAAGTGATGCAGAACCACCTTGACTGAGAGCAGATGAAAGCCCAGTGCTGATGCCTGCACCAGTTCAGACCAGCAAGGAACTGGTCACTCTCCTGGGGGGTGGGATGGAACACAAGGGGACACAGAGGGGTCCCTGAGGTGGGATGGGGTGTGCAGATATTGAGGCTGCCATGAACTGGGCAACACTGGGAGTGCTAGGGCACGTGGGGTCACACTGAAGCCAGCACTGCCTGGGGGACTGGTGGGGATCACCATCCCCTGGGCACCTCAGGTGGGTTTGGGGCCATTGGGATGGAGCTGTCCCTCTCCTGAACCTGGGGCTGAAACCTTCCCTATCTCCCACATCACCAGCATCCCTCTTGGGACAGCTGGGGATGGTGGCTGGCCTTCCAGACAAAGAGCCTTTGGTAATGAAATGCCTCTTGAGCAGCTCCATACCGGATACACAACCAGCCCATGCCAAGGTCATGCTCTTCCAGCTGGGTTTCTACCAGCCAGTGAGTTATTGCAGGAGGAAGTGGAGGATTTAGCCTTAATTCATCCTTGCTGCAAAAAGCCAGGTGTCTCTCCCCTATCTCTGGGCCTGCATGGATCTGGGGCAGTGGGACCCTCATCCTGCTCCTTCCACGCTCCCTGTGCATCCCTCCCTGCCCTGCTCCTGCGAGGTCCCTGCTACCAACCCTGGGTGTGCAAGACTCTGCACAATACAATTTTTTTCCAACACACTTTCCACTCACCAGAGTTTGGGCAGACCCTGGATCATCCCTGTTTTGGGCCCCCACAGGTCCCCAGGCTGGCCTAGCTGACCAACCTGCCTGGGAAGAGGGATGGCAAAGAGTTCCAGCATACACGGGCTCTGCCAGTCCCTTCCCAGTCATTGGTGCTGGGAAATACCCTGTGATCCTGCAGGACTGTACTCACTGGAGTATTACCTGATCCCTCTGGCTGATAATGGCCTTTCTCGGCTCTTAGCCAGGCTCTCGGGGAGAGGTGAATGGGTTCAGCCACCCATAGCCCTAAGGACAGGGAAGGGACATGCAAACAACAAAAAATTAGTTTGGGGAGAGCCGGGGCCGTGCTGTGCCAAGCCCTGTTGCCTTCTCAGTGGGTATCAAAGCAGACATTGCACCCCAGGAGAGCCCATTTTCCTGCCACATACCCCCCACTAATACTTTCCAACTCCTGTGCTCATTTTCACCCAAATTGCACTGGAGGTAGAAGTCAAAAGGCAATTTCTATGCGCATCGGGAGAATTCTGGATGGAGAGACAGCTCCTGCTGAGAAAAACGCTGCGGCGTGAGCCCAGCCCTCTGCTAGACACTGGAGCAGCCACCCAGAGGCAAAACTTCCTGGGAAATCTGGCTTCCTTGGGCTGGCCACTCAAGGCGTCGCTGGGTTTGTTTTGTTCCGGGCTCTAGATACCGTGGGACGAAAAGAAATGCTTTGTGAGTGTTGAATTAAAAGGATGATGCAAAAGCTGCAGGGTGCTCCGGCTGGAAAACGTGAGCGGCTCGCAGTCGGCCCTGGCGGGGTGCAGGCTGTTTGGAGAACGCGGGGTTCCTGCGATTAGCCTGCTCATATGACTCAATATATAACCACCAGTTACACACTAGATTTAATCTTGGGTCAAAAGTCATGGATAATTCAAACCACGCAGAAAATGTTGATCGCCTGCTAGCTGGGGCTGTTTTCCCTGCTATTCTTTGTTTGGGCTAAACAACCTCTGTGAATTGAATGCAGCTTGGCCCAGGGCAAGAGTGGGGCCAGGACAGGCTGGAGTGATCCCTGTTCCCGCTCCAGGAGTTGCCTGCTCTGCCTGCATCCCACATCCAGCTTCCTGAGTCTCATTTCATCTCATGCACTTGCTATGGGGGGAAAATAAGGATGATTCACACCCTAAACTTCCCACTGGAAGCAACGCATCAGTCCTCGCCCCAGTCATCTCCCTGCTTGGGCAGGTGACAGCAGTGAGGGTGCCCTTCTCACCCTGAGAGAGCAGGGGTGGGGATGCTGCCTGCTGTGTCCCTGTAGCAGGTTGGGTACCTGGCTCAGCACATTCTGTATTTCAGTTGGTCCCTCTCAGATGCTGCCCCAGTTTTGTGTTTTGGGCAGTTTCTTTCACTACTGAGTCATGAAAGTCACTCTGCTGTCCAAAAGATTCCAGTGGGGATGCTCAGGAACATCCTGCCTGGTCAGGTTAATTGAGCAAAGGATTTCAGGGCAGCATCTTGGAAACACTGACTGGGATAAAGATCTGTGCCTGGGATGGTAAGAGACTGGAACTTCCCAGAGAAATTGTGGCTGCCCCATCCCTGGAAGTGTTCAAGGCCAGGTTGGACAAGGCTTGGAACAACCTGGTATAGTGGAAGGTGTCCCTGCCCATGGCAGGGGGTTGGAACTCAATGACCTTTAAGGTCCCCTCCAATCCAAACCATTCCATGATTCTACGATCTTGTGCTTGGAGGTTTCAGTGTGGCTTTGGGGAGTGTTGGCTGCTCTGTGCACCCATGAGCAGATCATTGCCCTTTCACTGCTTTCCAGAGGCAGCATCCATGACTTTTTGTGAGCTGCTTCTCTGCTGAAGACTTCACTGAGCAGGAAAGCCATCCTGCAGCTTTTCAGAACACTGTCTTGCAAGATGGTTATTTGTAGGGAATGCATCGTCCCTTCTTGCCAGTGGCAGCAGACGTTACTGCCAGGTTACTGCACAGGGACAGGGGCCTGTCACAGAGCAGGGCTGAGCTCATCCATCAATGAGCTCCTCTGCGCCTCAGTCTCCTCTTAGGTCATTAGGAAGGATGAGTGATCCCTCCCTTCCCTTACAAAACCCTTTGCTGTGCAGTGACAGAGGGAAGGATGCAAATAGCCCCTACGAGCACAAAAAAGCTTTCCCTGAGGGAACATGGAGGCAGGGAAGCAACATCCTCTCCATTTTGCAGTCAGGAGGGGCAGAGAGAGAGAGAGAGAGAGAGAGAGAGAGAGAGAGAGAGAGAGACAACAATCTCACCCAGGGCTGGGCAGGATCATACCAAACCCCATCTCTGGGCAGAACCCCCTGGTCCTTGCTGCTCCTGCCCTCACCATGGAGCCGGTGCTGCTGGCACAGCCAGAGGGCTTTGCCAGCAAACAGGGGGTCTGAGCCTAGAATAGAGCCAGCCAGAGCCTGGGAGGGCTGATCCCTCTTCCTAGCCCACTACATCTGCACAGGAAAGAGGCAAAGCCCTTTGGGACAAGGAGAGAAAGCACTGGAACAGGCATAAACAGCTTAGTAATAATACTAATGACAGCAGTTAGCACGTCGGCAGCGGTTTGCAGCGCAGAGCTCTGTACAAACATTAATTAGTGCAGGCAGACAATTCAGTGATATGGTTCCCATTTCGCAAACTACGACGAGCAGAGAACCGACCATCTGCTTAAATCCTCTTTAATTTAATCCTGGGGCGTTCGCAGGAAAATCCTGAGCCCAGTTCACCGTCGGATGAAACCGCCCAAGCGTGGATGGACCCTTCAGACTCTCCTGGATCACAGCAGATGTCAAGCATCTTGGGAGAGACATGTTTGAAGGGTGTTGGTGGCTGTGGGTTGTGCCTGGAGCTGGAAAACACGCGGCGGCTGTTTTCTATGTCAATAAATACACGTGGTGTAGCCATAGCCAGAGCACTGGTGGTTTTCCTAAAGGCACGTGTTGCTGGAGTATTTGGGGTTTTCTGGCTGGAGATACAGTGTTGGCTTGGGATCTTCTCACCCTTTCCTGGTCTACCTGTGGCAGTTTTTATGAGCTCTTGGGACACCCAGTTCATTAGCAAAAATTCAAGCAGATGCCAAGAATGATTGGGGCGAGTCAGGTGGGTTAAAGCTGTACCCGGGGTGTGAACTGAGGGATGTGGTGACTGACACAGCAGGCACTGGACACAGCAGCTGAGGATGCTACCAGGATAAGCTAAAACTGCTTAATTTAAGGTATCCAGGGCTTTTTTTTCTTTAAGCATACCAGCTTTGTGTTGCACAGCAAGCACACACTGCAGCGTGGTCTGGCTAAGGGTGGGGGTCAGTGCTGGTGGCCTGACCACGCAGCTGAAAACAAGCTGGTCACCAACACGAGCCAGACACAGGAGCAGCACCCCAAAAATTCCTGGGGGAATTCCTGAGGGTGATTCAGGAGGGCGAGCAGCTGCAGCAGCAGCCGGACGGTGCTGGCGGGGCTCGGCTGGAAGCAGAGCTGCTATCGCACCTCGGGCCAGCGGTGCCAGGGTGCAGCCAGGCGTGGGGCTTTCTGCAGAGCTCCCTCACTCCAGGGGTAGTTCGTAGGCAGGAAAAGAGGTGGATGAAACGGGGTGGGGGTGGGGGGGCGAAGGCCAATGCTCCTGCAAGGAGATCCCCTTCTCCTTCAGCAGCAGGAAAACATGTTTGCCTACTCTTAAGCTAATATTGAAACCACCGTCCTTTCCCAAACACTGCGCTCGAATTTCCCACTGCACGTGAGCCCTACACATGGAAGAGTGTGCTCAGCTATGGCACAGGCTGGTTTTCCCAGGCTGATTTATTAGGATTAGTGGCTTCTTTTAATAGGTATAGATTTAAGAGTCTAAAATAATGGAATTTTTCCTCCTCTCTGGGCAGATGGGTCCTAACGCAGAGTCAAGAAGGGCTTACAATGAATTTTATTTCTTCTGCAGACAAAAGAGCTCCCAAATCACTTTGTTCCTGACTGAGCACACCACATGCCTCACTCAAATCCCACGCTGAGCTGAGCTGGACCTGCAGCTACATTGTAATTATGCAGATGCAGAAGTGCTTGGCTAAATCAGGGTCTTCCACCTCTCACCATCTCCAGGGCCTTTCCAAATTACCCCCAGCCCAGCCACGCTTTGAGTCCAGAATGGTGCAAATGGTGCAGATAATGCTGATTTCAGCAAGATCCTCTAAGCTTGGGCTCTTGCTCAGTTTTGCCTTGTGCATGGCATCCCCAGGCAGCTCCCACATCCCATCTCCACACCAGGTTGCCTTGTTAAGTGTCTGATTTTAATTTCTCTCAATCAGGAGCTGGGCCTGAGCAATTACATAGTAACGAGCTATTCATCCAGAGGGAGAGCGCAGATCTAGGTTAATTGGTCTGACAACTGAACCCAATCCTTTCCAGTTTTGCCCAGTTTTCCTTATTTTTCTCTCCTTCTGCACAATATCTGCAAAGCTCTCAGCCTTGTTAATTAAGAAGGTAACTTCACCCCAAGGGCTGTTTTGTTCTCCCCTCCCTCCTTCAAAAGCAAGAATAAAAAAAGCAGCAAGAATTAGCTAGTTTGGGATGAAACAACCACCTCAGAGCAGGACAGAGCCGGTTGGGTCTGACAGGGGTCAGATTATGTGGAGCTGCTGCTGTTCTCCCGGGCTTTGGGGAAACAGTGCTGTGTGGTGAAAGCAGGTGCTGGACCTGAAACACTCCTGTGGGCACGTTCAACGTGTTCACAGACACGTGGCAAAGTGGGGTCTCTAGGGCTGGATGGGTACTGACTCAGGGCTGGAGTTGCAGTGTTGCAAAATTGGGGGGAGAG
Source organism: Lepidothrix coronata (assembly GCF_001604755.1). Taxonomy (NCBI): domain Eukaryota; kingdom Metazoa; phylum Chordata; class Aves; order Passeriformes; family Pipridae; genus Lepidothrix; species Lepidothrix coronata. The sequence goes on from NW_016690281.1 coordinate 2,869,743, forward strand.
GTGCAGGAGGGTTTGTGGTTTCTTGGGAACATGCAGCCCTAAAGGTCTGGGCGCTTCTGAAACCCTTTTAGCCAACATTCACTGCTGCAGAAGCCCTGTGCAGGGGGGTCTGATGAGAGGGGGACGATGGAGTGTGCCATCGTGCCCTGAGGCAACGCCACGAGGAGCAGAAATGAAGCTTTGCCCTTTTTTTGTGGACATTTTAGTGGTCTCTGTTTATGAAGTCCCATCACAGGGCCAGGCTCTGACCCGTGCCAATCAAGGTGGGACGCTCGCCTCCCTTTCCTCTCGCCTAGGTGTGGCAGTCCCAGCCCCACTACATGGGAAGGAACGAGATCACATTTTGTGCCTCCACTTTCCTAATCTGAAAAATCATGTGTAACCCAGAGATCAATTTTGGACCAAGGAGATGCCAGACCAGTGACATTTATATAGTCAGACATGTCTCCTTGAAGACTGGTATGTCCTGCAGAAAATGAACTGGCTCCAACTCAGGAATGAAGCAGTCCCAACACACATCATCTGTGCTCTGAGATGCAGCGAGGGGACGTGCCTGGGTGGCTGCAGCTGCCACGGGCACCAGTGTCTGCCCCCAGAAGCCAGCCCAGGAGCACTTTCCCTGGGATAAGAAAGGATGTGTACGAGATACATGAGCAGGAAGCACAGCTGTGGGACCGCACTGCTAGACTGGAAAAAGAAAATCTGTTATAAAACAGGCATCCAAGGCAAGAATTTGCTTTTCCAGAGGCTGTGGGGAGCCTGAGGGTCTGGGATTGAGACCAAAGAAGATGACTGCAGGAGGAGGGGTAGTAACACCTGGAAAGCTTCAGGGATGCTTCCTCAGGGCGGATGGAGTCATCAGCTGGCGTGGCTGTGACTGGGAGGGGGAGCAAGCAGGGCCCGCAGGGAGATGGGGCACAGCTCGCCCCCGCAAACCTGCTGGGGTGAGGTGATGATCCAGCAACTTCCCAGCTGGTGCCAGGCCAAAAGCCCCACGTAGGTGGGCACAGGACCACAAAGGGTAACAAGGGCACCAGTGATCCCAGTCCCACTGGGATGGGGAGCTGGCTGAGAGCTGGGACTGGCTGCTGCCTGCTCTCAGCCAGTGCCCTCAGCAGCAATAACATGGAATGGTTTGGGTTGGAAGGGGCCTTAAAGACCATCCAGTTCCAACCCTGGTGACAGCACTGAGCTTTGCTGTGCAGCAGGTCCCTGCCTTTCCCATCCCTTATCCTGGAAAGGGCTCACCTCGTGCAGCACAAGCTGCTCCTCATCCTCACACATCCCCTGGCACACGCAATGGGGCCCCCCGACTCACTTTTACTAAACAGAAACCAATTCCCAGCATCCACAGCTGCTCCTGCTGCATCTCTCAGCACCTTTGGGACTTTTTCTGAGTCTTCTGGTGTTTTGAAGCCATCCCCAAGAGCCACTGGATGACTCACTGCACAGATATGTAAGCAGTGAAGGAAGAGCAGGTGCTGCCCGGCTGGGACTCCCACTGGGATGACACGATGGAAACATGCCATGGGCACCCAGCAGGTCACAGGGGACCTGTGGGGCTTGGGAACAGCCAGTTATATATCCATAGAATCTCAAGTGCTCTCATCTGGTATCTCGCTCACAGCCCTTCAGTTGTTGCTCTTTATCTCCCTCCCCTGGACCTCGGGAAACCAGACCCAGCTCCAGCCCCAGCTACCTATGGATGCTGAATGCAGACTCCGAGATATGGGGGATTGGACCCAGACACAGCTGAGGCAAGTTCCCACAAATCTGGCAAGTTAGAGTTTAAAATAGTATGTATTCAGGGTGAGTCTGATCTGGGAAAGGAGCAGCACCATTTCTGCCAGGACACTTTCTCCCTCCCAGGATCATTTCCGACACCCGCCAGATGAGGAGAAGCAGGTGGGTGAGGGATGGGGACGAGCTCAGGCCTGTCAAGGGTGCTCATGGAAGTGGGGTGTGCAAGCTCAGCTCCACTAGTCTCTGCCCACAGGGTGGCCTGACACCAGTGCCCTCCCCTATGACGGATGTTTACAGAGCTGGACGGGATCCCTGGAGCCCTTGTGTCCATGTGCCAGCAGCTGCAGGACACCAGGGTTCTACGAGGTTGTGGTCAGACTCTTTCCCCAGCTGCATCCACGAGCTGGGGATCTCTAGGAAAAAGCCATTAGCTGGGAACCTCCAGGAAAAATGTGCCGGTGGGATGTTGCTGGCAGGTTTGGTGGTTGGTGGGAGCAGGAGGCGAGGGGGCCTCGTGTTCGGGGTTGCCGGTCCCGGCGGTGCTCCCAGTGCAGCGTCAGCCAGTTTTTGGCAGCTGTGAGCCCTGGCCCCACATTGCCCACAGTCCTGGCCCCAGGGAGGCAGGGAGAAGGTGGCATGCTCACATCTAAATACAACATGTTCCCCAAGCATGTTTGTTAACATAGTCACAAATAAACATTTTGCAAGATTTTTGCCAGGAGAATGGGCTTAATGTGTGTGGAGCCTTGAGGGACAGGAGAAAGCTAGTGCAGCCTATCACCATGGGCACTGTTCTTGCCTCCCTAGCACTGCTGGGGTGAGGGAGGTTGATTCCTCTCAGGGGAGTGCATTACTTAAGTCCCTGTGTACCAATAGAGAAGCAAATCCCATTAATCCAACCAGGATGGAAACAATATTGTGGTATCGAAGTAGAAGAGAAGGGCAAGTGGAAACTGCCAGGTTCTGCCTGTCCTCCCCACTGGCAGTTTTGCCCCCACTCTTCTCCCCTCAACAGGCTCTGGCTTCAGGGTGAGTGAGAGGAAAAGGCAAAGTAATATCCCAGGTCCCTGGGGGATTTCAGGCTTTCAGGAACAGGACAAGCAGCTCAGCCCTGGGAGAGTTGTGTGAACCCAGGGGGAAGCAGGGGCAGAGCTGAGCAGGGAGGCACAGAGGAGGAAGAGGGATGTCCTGGGTGGTCAGGGGTCTGCAGGCTGTGGTTTTCTATATGGACCCTAAAGACCCCTCATTCATCTTCTAACCCACAAGTTGTTCATGCTTTTGCCCATCTCATTCTCTGCCTCATTGCACTGGGGAGGAAGCAAATGAGTGGCTAGGAGGGGGCTCAGCAGCTGGCAGGGGCCAGCCCAGCACATTTCCCAATTCCCACATTTCCCCAGTCCCACATTTCACAATCCTTCATCCCTGGAAGTGTTCAAAGCCAGGCTGGATGGGGCTCTGAGCAACCTGGTCCAGTGGAAGGTATTTAAGGTCCCTTCCAACCCAAATCCTTCCATGATCCTATGATTTTCCCAGTGCCTGCAGCTGCCTCTCAGTACCCCACTGTGCTCTGGTTGGTCCCAGTAAGCTGTGACCCCCTGGCCTGCAGTGCCCAGCGGGAGGGATGCAGAGGGCATTGGAATAACTGGGAAGGCTGAGGGCTAGGAGGAGGACTGGCCACATCCTGCTTTGCACGGGCTGTCAGCAGTGTGCTCCTACAAGCGATCCCACAGTCCCCTCTAGTGGATATTCCTACTCCATCGACATGGATGTCCTGCCCACACTGTGTGGGCACCACAGGGCTCCTAACTTTGACTCCAGCAGTGGCCCTGGGGTACTATCACACTTCTCTCCCAAAATTGGGCATGGTGGCAGGATCAAAGCCCCATCCAGCTGCCGCCAGCTGAGCCATCGATGCCTTCACTCCTTCCCCTCCTGCGTATTTGGGTGACTCATCCTCCCTCCGTCCCCTGACCTGGCTTTGTCCCACACCACCCACTGCCCTTGCGTCAGGGCTGGCCCCAGCTGGCCCTGCATTCCTTACTCTCCCTCTCCACCGGGATTTCACACCACTTGGAGTTATTTGGGCATCAGCCAACATGAGGAAGAGCTCATGAACACCTGTGTGGCAACTTCTTCCAAGGGATCCAGGTGTGAGCATCACTTGCCCTTGCCCTGCCAGACCCTGCAAGCTTAGTCCAGCTAGGACTGGGACAAAGTGGGATGCTCTCAGGGTGAATCCCCTGAGGGAGGTGGATGCTTGCACCCTTGTCCAGCAGCTCCTGCCCATGGGAAGGGTGGGAAGGCTCCTACTGTCACTGGCCTGGAGCAATGCCCTGTGCTCAGGGCCAGGTCACCACCACCTCGTTCCCCCTCTCTCCGCCTCTCCCTGCCTTGGAAACTGCTTGTCACCTGGAAGATATGCAATATCTACAACCTGAGGCTTTTCAAGGGACAAAAAGGCACTCAGGAGAGCGTGGAGGAACGGACACATCTGCAGACCACGGTTCATGATGTTCCATCATGCTGCTGTCCTCCACCTTGCTCCATCTTTTACTGGGAAACACGTAATCCTGGCCCCAGTGCCCCCCCTCAGCAGCCTCAGTTCAGAGCAGAGCTGGTGTCAAACCAGTGCCCCCCTCAGCAGTCTCAGTTCAGAGCGGAGCTGGTGTCAAACTCGCTGCCTTCGTCCCTGTGCCAGGAAAGGACAGTGTCTCCTCCAGGGCCTCCAGTACAGGGTGAGGGTAGTAGGGATGGAGAAGCAACTGGGGTCCAACACTCGGTACCAGGAAGCCCCAGGAAGCAGCTGGAAGGGCAAAGAGGTGGTTGTTACCCAAACCAGCCCTGGGGCAGCTTTATGGCCCCCACAGCAGCACCCTGGGGAGATGTACACCCAGTGCAGGCCGTGCTGCCCAAGGTGGCAGCCAAATCACCTTGTCCCTTGAAGGCTGGGAACCCCTTGGTATCCTGGCTTCAGCAGGATACCTTGTGTCATGTCCTGGAACCACACCAGTGCAAGGACCACACATCCTGGTGCCAATATCCAATCCTCCCCGCTGTCTCACTACTTCTCATGGGACATTCCTGAACCTGGTGCCAGAGGGAGCAGAGCCAGGCCTCAGGCTGTCCAGCCACAGCCAAGCAGGGTTCAGGCCCAGAAACACACATCTCAGGCATGAGCTGTGGCACTGACCATGATCCTATGATTTTCCCAGCCCTGCTGGTATGATCCTACAGTCCTTCCTCCCTGCCTTTGGTCCCCTGTGTCCAGCTGGGCTATGGCATTGCTCACAGCATGCAGGTGCTGGTCAAGCACAGGGATCCTTGTGTCATGGCCCCACGGTGGGCAAGGGAAGCCCACAGACACCTCACAGCCTCTATGTGTGGATGTGGAGCAGCCAGCAGTGATCAACAAGGCACAAAACCCCAGGGAGAGCCAGCCCCTTTAATAGCTTCTGCTCTGTGGCCCAACAGCAGACACAGTTCAGCAGACCTTTAGGAAGATGATCTCTTCCCAAAACCACCCCTCAGCTTTATTTCTGCCCATAGGGACTGTGTCTAAGTGCTGGCACTGCCAGGGCAGCAGGGCTGGTTCCAGGTTTTCTAGACAAGGGGGACATTCCCAAGCCTGGAGGTGACCCCCTCATTCCCATATAGATCTATGCCTTGGAAACTGCAAACCCAAACTCCATTTCTAGGCAGCTGGATGACAATCAACCTCAGTGTTTATTGCAATGCTCCTCATTTGCCTCAGGTCTATAAATGTACATTCAAAAATAACAGCTCTGTGTATCCCAGCTGGACACATTTGGGCTTGAACGATGAACAGGCTGATCCATCGGTGAGGGAGAGTCACCTCCTGGTCCCGAGTGTGGTGGGAGCAAACAGGCCAGTTACCTGCTCAGGATCTCTGTGCATCGAGTCAGAGCCTCAAGCACAAACAACTCCAGCTCTCCTTTCAAGTGTATTTGGTGTGAGCCCGTGTGGTGTCCCTGGCATCATATCCCAGCACAGGGAAAAGACCCGCTGGCCCTAGAGAGCCACATCCCTTGGGTCCGCCCTGTCTTGGGGGAAGAAGACAGGTTTGAGCAGCTGCTGTAATGATGTGCCAGCTTGTTTTGGCTCGAGGATGGGCAGTGAGAAGGCTCTGGAGAGCTTGGGCAGTTCGTGTTTACATGGTACCATTGGGAAAAAAACAGCTTGGATCTCATGAAGCCACCCCAGCTGCAAAAGAGGGGCCAACAGCCAGTGGGGGTCTGGTGGAGCCAAGGGGTTTGTGATGCTCAGCAGCTGTGGGGGCTGCCCATGGTGCTCCCACATTGTCCCAGCTCCCAGCCTGCAAACCCTGCATCCAAGGCAGCTCTTGGCCAGGGAGCTGCATTTCAGGTAGCTGCACATCCCAAGTATACCTCCCCAAAGCAAACCCACCACCCAGAGAAGCACACAGTGGTTTAAGCAGTAAAAAAAAAAAAAGAAAAAAAAAGAGGGAAAAAAAAAGAAAGAAAAAAAAGATGCTTGTGGTATGTAACTCCCATTACCTTGGGCCAACCATGTCAACTTTGTGCACTCCCCCCACCCCAAGAACTGCTTTCAGAAAGCCTCAAGTCAATATAGGCTCTGTCCTGTTGCTGCAGCAGCTGGGGAAGGCACAGGTTCCAAAGCACCACTTCCAGAACCTCTCCAGGTCCCAGATGGGGAGGTCTGGCTGCCACTGCTGAATTGGGTTATTTGTTGGTTATGTAGCTTTAAGCTCATGTACTTTTGGGGAGAGCCAAAAGGAGAGGGGAGAGCCAAGCCAAAGGTGCGAGCAAGGAGCACAGGATGGCTAATCCCAGCCAAGTCATGGCTACCACCTCTGCCTGTGGGGCCATGTGTCCTGGAGGGAATTTTACCCCTGCAGCCAGCAAGTCCTTGGGCCAGGAGCACATGGTGGGATCCCAGACAGCGTGGGGACACACAGCACTGAGGGCTGATGGCATCTGTGGGGTCAGCAGGGATACACTTGGTGCATCCCTGGGGCTTTGCCTGGGGCAGTCCAGTGCCAGCTCCCACTTAAGACAGCCAGGTCGTGGCTGCCCTGTGGCAGTGCTGTAGGCAGGGAGGGGATGCCAGGCTCTCCCAGCTGCTAGGATGTCCTTTTTCTTGGGGCTGGGCAGAGGAGCAGCAGCAGTGGCTGCTTTCTGGTGCCAGACAGGTTGCTGCAGTTCAAGGCCAGACTGCTGTGGGGTCAGAGAGGCAGGAACGAGCCAGACAGGGAAGGAAGAAGATGTGGGCACAGCTATGCGAAAAGCATCCCTCTTGGAGCTGTCCCTTGGTCCAAACACTCCCTTTTTGGTGCTCACCTCTAGCTTCCCAGCAGAGTTGGCTGTTCCCAGAGCTCATCAGGCCCAGCACAGTCACCTGGCAGTGGCGGCTGGCACATGTTCTGACCCTGGACATACAGAGCCAGGACAGTGGTGGAGCTGCAGAACAAACTGACCCTGTGACACAGCCTGCTGGGCACCACTGATGGGCTCCTGTGCTGGTTTTGGCTGGCATAGAGTTAAATTTCTTCACAGTGGCTGCTATGGGGCTGTTTTCTGTGAAGAAAATTAACTCTACCCCAGCTGATACCAGCTCCCCAGCCTTTAACAGCAACATCCACCCAAACATCTTCCCTTGCAGCATGTGAGAACTGCAAACAGCATCCATGGAAGTGGTTGTGACAATCCTCCACAATCACAACTCCAAAGCTGTCCTCTGGACACCCCCTTCTCAGCTATGCTGTAGCTCTTCCACCAGCCCAGCTTCCCCCCCAGTGGCATCTTCCCAGGCAGCTCCACACTGAAGGCTTTGGGATGTTTGCTTCCCCAGAAATGCCCCAAGTGAGTGATTCATGGGCGATGAGCAGCTAGGAGAAGAGCCCCACTCTTCATCCCAAATCAGATCTAAAGCCCCAGCTCCGAAGCTGTGGCAGCTCCTTGGGGATGAGGGCAAGTGGGGATCCCTTCCACCAGCTGGAGGATGGCTACATCTCAGGTGTGACAGTGCCTCAAGGGCTCTCTCTGCACAGCCTGATTCATGGAAGGAATGGTACTGTCCCCATATCCCCCTGCAGGGACTCTTGCAGCAGGGAAGCACTTAGCCATCCCATTGCATCAGCTGCAAGAAACAGCCCAGCTGAGCCAGTGCAGGGAGCCTGGACAGCATCCACCTGCTCCCCCAGCCCTTCTAGCCACCCCTCTCTGCAGACCCAGGCCCTGAGAGGGGAAACACGCCCCAAGGCAGCCCCTTGTGATGAAACCTTGTGAGGACAAAACAAACCACCCCCATGATCCCCGACTGTAACACAGAGGGGAGGGTAGAGAGCTGGTCTGTGCCCTGCAGTGCACCAGACAAGGGCAGTGAAACGCTGAGGGGGACCTTGTCCATCAGAAATGCCAGGCTGGCCTCGTGGGGGGTGCAGATGAAGCACAGAGACCCCAGGAGCCAGTGGGAAATGCCCCCAGGCCAGGCTGTCAGGTCCACAGGGCCAATCCTGCTGCTGGTCTCTTGTGGCACAGCTGGGCTGGGGTCTGTTTTCCAGGTCCAGGTGGCTGTGGCGCTTCAGCTCACCCTCCTCTTCTTCTCCACAGCAGGGACAGCGTCTGTCTGTCTGTCCATCCATGCTTTCGGCCTTCAGCAGGACTCCACAGGGACACGAGGGGGTGGCTGCAGCCCCAGGTGGCCGTGGGAGGCCGGTGTTTAGGTGGCCTGGCCGGGTGGGAGGCGTTTGCTGTCCAGAATGGCCTTCCAGTCATCGGACCAGGAGTGCAGCCGGCGGCTGGGAGGCTTCAGGTGCAGGTGCTTGTTGTGGCAGGCAGTGAAGAGCACGTGCTCCCAGGTGGGGTTCAGCTCGGCCCCTGGAAAGCAAGGAGAGAGGTCAGTGCTCTGGACAACTCCCCTGCGAGACACTGAGGTTGACTTTGCTCCAACGTGAAGAGCCTGAAGATACAAAACCCTGATAAGAGCCTAATCAAGCATTGAAGGACCAACACCCATCACTGGCTGCATCCAGGCACTCCCTCAGCCCTCACCTCTTACCTGTTATATCAGGTCTGTCATCTATAAGCAGGTCAGCAGAAACCACCGTCTTATCCCGCGTCAGAACGATCTGCTCAAGAAACTCAGGGCCAAAGTGCTTCTCCACCCAGGCATACTGGAAGGCAAGAGGCAGGGGGTGAGCTCAGGGGAGGCTGATGGATGGGGCAGGGGCTGCTTGGTGGAGTGGAAGCAGCCCTGGCCTCTATGCAGGGATGATCTCTCTCTTAGTAAGTTCTTTAGTGGGATAGATTTGGATGCTGCTGGAGCACAAGTTCTTTTGAAGCCCAGCAGCTTTTGATGTCGTGATGAAATCCTAAGACCAAGAACCTCAGTGTGTGCAAATGGCAGAGCTCGGCTGATGGCGGAGCTGCTGCTCTGTGAAGATGCTTAGGGACAAAACTGATGGCACAGGGAAATGTTGTTGCCATTTTACAGCTGGAGGCATATAGGGGTCAGCTGGCTTTGCTGGGCAGCCTGGACAGGAGGGGGAGCTGAGATTTGGACCTGCTCACCTTCTCGTAAGGGCAGTAGCGGTACTTCTTGATGGGGCTTGTGCAGATGAACACGTCGGTGCTGCCACGAGGAGAAAAACAGGGGCAGAGTGTCACTCTGTGCCACAGCAGGCAGGACCCCGAAGGTGACCCCCCACCACACACAGACCAAACCAGGGTGATTTAATCCCCCATCTCATAGGATCTCGCCCACACCCACAGCACAAGAGCAGAGCTGACGGGAAGGGGCTGCACATGGCTGATGTTCTTGGTGACTGCTCCAGTAATCAAAGCCCTCTCTCTCCTCCCATGCCTGGTGGCTGGGAGTAATTTATTTTTAATGCTGATGTTGTATCAGCTCTTCTGCCAGGAGGTGGATGAGCCTGCAAAGCCACAGCTACTCCCCCGTCCATCCCCACACCACGGGGCAGGTTCCTACTCACTCTGCCAAATTTGCCATTTCCTTCACAGCTTCCACAGCCCCAGGGAGCGGGTCCAGCTCGATGAAGAAGTTCTTGGATTCCCAGATGCTGATGGCTTTCTCCTGTGAGTGGAAAGAGAGCAGTTACTGCACAGGGCTTCTCGCTACTCTTCTGGCATGCAAGTCTTCCTCACCTTTTGCGAGGATAGAGGATGGTGACAGTGAGAAAGGTGGGAGCACCAGCTCCAGTCCCCTCCTGCTAACTCCCCCTGCTTCTGTGGATGCCTCTGGTCCCCACCTGCCAATCTGCACCCATTCCATTCAATTTAGATTGGAGATGCTCTGCAGCAGACTTGGTTTTGCCTCTGCAGCCCCAGATAGAGAGGGAGAAGCACGTTCCTTCAAGGCAAAACACAAGAGATTATCCAGATCTGACCCAAACCCTGGGTGTGGGTCCAGAGGGATGGACCCACGAGGATCCAGCTGATGTGGCCTGGTAGCCCTGCTGTAATGTGATGCTGCTCAGGCACAGATGCTGTCTGGCCTATTTGTCTCCATGAGATCACTTAAAATAGCAGCCGGGCTGCTCTCCCAGGAGCAAGTATATTACAGGATGAACCACATGTCAGGATGAATGCAGATGCTCTTCCTCAGGGATGCCTGCGCAAGGTCTACCAAGCAAATAGAGCATCTCCAGGCAAGGATTTGAAACACTTAACATCCAGGTCAGCAGCCAGGATGCAACGGTATAGCACAGGGAGAACAGAGATGAGACCACAGGGAGCAAAACCTTGGGATGAGGGCAGAGTCCAGGGGCTGCCTGCTATGGATCCAGCACAGCTCTAAAGAACAGCATCCCCTGCACTGCCTCAAACAGGTAACAGCTTGTCAGGCGCCAAGGAAAGCAATTACTTTGCACAAACACCAGGTCCTTGGGGAGGAGAGCTGGGAAGAAGCAGAAGCAGCCCTGTCCTGGCGTTGTGATGCAGCTGAGGAGCTGCAGATGCAGCTGGGAGAAATTTTGAAGGGAGCTCTGCCCTGAAGGTCTGATTTTCATTTTGAACACTTCTGTTTCTAAATTTGAGGGAGGGGAATAGGGACAAAAGAAACTTCAAGCCCATCCCAGCCTTCTTGCAATCTGGCACTTGGCAGTTCCCTCCTGCCTGATGAGTGGGAATCTAGTGAGTAACCACCACATTTTGCCTTTACTATGCCTGTACTGGGGGAATAAAGCAGGCAACCATGAGCAACTGGGGCTTTACTGGGAACTACAAAGCTCAGGGCAACACCCCAGAGCAAACACAGGATCACTTAAGGAGTCCCATCCTGCTTTAGCCAGTGCCAGGACACTGGCTGCACACCTCGCCTCCTCTCAGGAAGGTAAATGCATCAACCCATCACATATCTGGGCACTGAGCTTTTAACATGACATGCCAGAATCAAACCCTGTATTTCTCAAAAAATCCCAAGTAACATGACAAGACCAGACACCCAATTTAAAAAGGAGAGACTCTGTTGCACTCTTTCCTTTTGCCCAAGCAGCAGAAAACATCGGTGGATCAGAGGAGGGAATAAAAGCCTTCTTCATGGCTGTCCAAAATGAAACACATTGATTTGTGCAGAGAGCCAGCAGAAATGCCTCCTGGCTCCATGGCAAGAACAGCTGCCTTCAAAGTTTGCCATGGGGTCAGGCAAATATTCAAACTAGAGTTGCTCTGCTTCAAATTAGTGAGCAATGATGTTCTATTTTTAAGACACTGACTGCAGTTGCACAAGAGACACCTGAAAAACACAGCCTGATGCAGCAGAGCACTTCAAACTCCATTGAAGTGTTTTCTTTCAGCAAGGACTTCCGCAGTTATCCCGCTTCCAATTATGTCAAAAAGCATTTTGCAATCAAGCTTGAGGAGGGAAGAACTAAGCTCATCTTGAGGAAAAGACCCATTCAGCTCCCAGAGACAGAATAACTCTCTGTGGCACAACCATCATGCTGGCCCAGCAGATGGAAAAATCCCCTGGGCTGGGAATCCCACCAAGTGTCAGAAGGACACACCCTCAAATTCCTTCTTCTTATGTCTCCCCATGAGGAACTTCCCCACCTGTCCAGGGCTTCCCATCCTTCCAGGTCTGAGTGCTCAGTGCATTGCTGAGCTGTTCTCTCTTTCAGAGCTGGGACCTGCAGCTCATTGGACTCTTCAGCTTCTATTTTCTAGTCCCCTACATCAGGTCAATGGTTCTCTCTGAGGAGGGGGACTGGAATGGCCCATGTGCCCACATCCACAAAGCAGATCCTGTTCTCTTCATCCCTGTTCTGAAACCATGGGTGAAACCAGGACTGCTCTGAGGTCGATCTGTGGAAATTTTGTTCCTTGTTCAGCCCAAGGTTTCAGTGGTTTTACTGAATCACAGCAGACACAAGATGAGCTCACTTCATTTAACACATCCAACGTAGTTAAGATCAAGGAAGAAAAATTCATTATCATGCATTACCCCTGCCAAACTTTTAACATCTGCTTTACTGCATGAATGACGTTCTCCATTTCCCTTTCGTCAATCCCACCCAGAGAGGACACGTTATTCCTTTAGCTAATCAAGATGTTTAGGGCTTTGCCCATGGGAGAGCTCCGGACCTTATTCCTGCTCCTTTCCTTGTAGCCATCATCCTACTAAAAACAGGAGCACTTTTATTTGCTGTAACACCTTTCAACCAGTGCAACTGCAATCCATGGATGAGATGGGAAACTTGAAGAGGCAGAAACCAACTCTCTGCTATGGTCAGCCCATTGTTAAAAGATAAAGTACAACATAAAGAGAGTTTCTGCTTTTAGGCTTTAATCATTAAAATGAATACAGTAATTTTCAGGCATGGAGGGTCTGGGGTTGTTTTAATTTTAAGTAAGCCCTTACATGAAGCATTAATTGCATGATTTGCTCTCAACTTTTGTGCTGCATCCCACCCCTCACTTTGCTGTTGAGGAGCTAAATAATCCATCTAGGAACAGTATCAATCCATGTGTCCAAATCAGAGCTAGAAAAAGCCAGCTATGCAATTTGAGGTATTTGAAGACAGATGTTCTGAAACATCTCCTTTCCTTGCATGTATCTCCATCCATGAATGCAGGGAAAAAGACCACTAGACCACTTGAGTAACCTGGTCCAGTGGAAGGTGTGTCTGCCCATAGCAGGGGGTTGGAACGAGATGAGCTTTAAGGTCCCTTTCAACCCAAACCATCCCATGCTTCTATGAAAGAGACACTGGATTTCTGGGAAAAAAAGGCAACACTAGAAGGTCCCCTGTATGCAGACTTGTACCTGTGCTTTGGTTGGAGCTCTGGCCAGCACCCACAGCCCTCCCCAGCACTGCACCCACGACCTGGGGGTCAGGGGGTCCCGCGGGGCCGAGCTCCAGCCCCAACCAGAGCACGCGCAGAGCCGGGGGATGCACAACTCACACTCAGCTCAGGTCCCAGGCGCCCGTACTGCTCCGACACCCAGAAGCCCCTCCGGTCCTCCAGGGCAATGTAGGGCTTGTCGGGGTACCTGGCCCTGAACTTCTTGAGGAAGCCTCCCTCAAAGTCGGCCAGCACCCCGTCCATGTCCACCAGCACCCGCAGGGCCCTGCGGGACCCCCCGGTGGGGCCGAGCCCCCTGCCCAGCCCTGCCAAGGGGCTGCAGCGCCGGGGCCGCAGGTGCAAGAAGCAGCTCAGCAAAATCATGGTGAGGGGGCTGGGGGAAGGGGATGAGGGGCTTCGGGAAGGAGATGGGAAGGGGCTTGGGGAAGAGGGACTTGGGGAAGGGGATGAGGGGCTCAGGGCAGGGGACAGGGGTCTCAAGGAAGGGGATGGGAGGCTTGGGGCAGGGGATGAGGGGTTTGGAGCAGAGGATGGGAAGCTCGGAAAAGGGAACAGGTGCTCAGGGATGGAGGGCTCAGGACACCGGATGGGGATCAGGGCAGGGAATGGGGGGCTTTGGGGAAGGGGATAAGGGTCTCAGGGTAGGGGATGAGGGGCTCGAGGAAGGAGATGGGGGGCTCTCCAGCTAAAAGAGGGGCCTTTATTTCAAGCAGGCACCCCGCCAGCAGGCAGCCGTGGCAAGCGCATCCCTTTGCAGCAGAAGCAAGGAGCGGAGGGGCGGATGCGAGGGGGAGCAGAGGGGCTGCAGGGGGGTGCGGGGGGGATGCAAAGGCCCGTCCTGGCGCCCAGCGCGTCCTCCCCCTCCCCGTCCCATCCCTCCCTGGCAGCGAACGCGGAGCGGGCGGCGGGGGGGGACCGGTACCGGTGCCGGTGCCCGGAGGTGCCCGGCGCTGAGCTCGCCCCGACCCGGCAGTGCAAAGCCCAGTTCCTCTTCCCGGTGCTGGGCCGAGCCCGGAGCGCCGGCACCGCCTTAAAGCGGCACAAGCGCCTGTGACAGCGCGGCTGCTCCGCGCCGCCCGCCCGCTTTAAGGCTGCCCGGGCCCCGCGCCCTCCCCTTCCCTTCCCCTTCCCCTTCTCCTTCCCCTTCCCCTTCTCCTTCCCCTTTCCCTTCCTCCCGGCCTCAGTTTCCCTCTCTTTCAGTCTTGGGGATTCTCGGTTTCCCCTCGCTTGCTGCGGACCCTGTCCCTGATCCCGCCCTCTGCCCCCGTGCCCGTCCCTGCCTGCAGAGATGGTGGGGTTTGGGGGCGCAGATGTGTAGGGGCACAGTAACGTGATCTTTGCATAAAATACACCCTTTTCTGCCAGTTCACGCGGAGGGGACACGCTGTGGCCAGAGTGTCAGGAACCCTTAAAAGCCGGAGCCCAAAAAACCTGTTCTGGGACCCCAAAGAAGAAGCACCGACAGCACCACGAATGTTCTGACACGGGACCAAAGATCTGGTCAAAAAGTGCTGTGAGGGTTAAAACTGATGGAGAAGGGGCAGCTCTCCAAGTGGCACTGACAGGATTAGGCAATCGCTGAGCTGGGAAAGATTTTGCTTGACAGCAATAATACAGTTCCACTATATTTAATTTTTCAAGTCCAGAGTGTTTTCCAGTGGAATATATTATCCTTGGATCATAGAAAGGGCATGAAAATGCACTGTAGGAATCAGGTGACCTGGGGAAGGTCACAGTGAGGGAAGGAGAACTGGCTGGGTGGTGAACCCAGCAGTGAGGCTGGGAGGGCAAACGGGGGAAGTTCAAGTCTGTGTTGTGCTTTCACTCCCACTTGGAGGCATTTTGCTCCCTGCGAGGAATGGGATTTCAACACAGCTGGATATTCCTGACTAAGCAGGGAGGGAGAATACATAGAAATTTATGGCTCCCCAGGGCAGTGGTCACAGCTCCAGGGCTGACAGAGCTCAAGGAGTGTTTAGACAACGCTGCCAGGCACATGGTGGGTTTGTTAGGGTGTCCTGGGCACTGTCAGGAGTTGGACTGGATGATCCTTGTGGGTCCCTTCTGTTGCCAAATACCTCCAAAATCATCGGGAAGAATAAACACCAATTCATTCCTTTTTCATGTATTTATAATTTTTAACAAATTAATTAATGTTCATTGGTTCTAAATTACATAATTCCCTTTCATTAATTAGTATTCCATCCACTATTGGTTATTAATCTCTCGTTGCTTATGCTAATTAGTTCATCTTTCTAGTATCTTTTTCCCCTGGTAGGGATTTTCTAACACAAATACCAAGCCTTTGTTAGTCTTCTTCCTTATCTGCTGGTTTCTGCAAAAGGTCCTTGTTTCCAGATGTCCAGTTTCAACATCACATTTCTCTCTCACGGGCTTTGTTCATTAAAGGTTAACTTTTAACAAAACGTACAGTTTTAGTACTTTTCCCAAGCTGTCGTCTCGCAAAAGTTGCCTTATGACAACTTTTTGCTGTATGCTGGCTAAAAGTGATTTAAGGCCTAACACATAAGCTAAAACAACTAATTAAAGGGTTTCATTAAAGCCACTAGAAATATTGGAAAGGCTGTATCATTTTCAGCACCTCCAGCTCAGGATGGTCTATAATTCCGTGATCTCCACACAGGCTTCCATCATCTCCATGGATACTGAAGCACTGACACATTCCCTGCCTGCAGAAGCTCCCGAGGGATGGAAAACACACTCCCACGTATATAAACCGAGTCAACCAGCGGGATACAAACCCCGTTCCCCGATATCCGGGCGAACATTACACGGAACCAGAGGACAACCCCCGCGTTCCCAGGGGACAAGAGGGATTAAATCTGCACTGCTCGTGCAGTGCCAGCACTCGGGAGGGCTTGGCCGTATGGCGGGGGCTCCCCTGTCGCGATGGTCCCCATGTCGCCACGGTCGCGGTGTCGCGGGGGGTCCCCGAGTCGCGCGGAGGTGACGCCGATGACGTCACCACGTCCCCCCCACTCCGGCCCTGCTGAGTCACGGCCCCTCCCGCGCCTCCTGACGCGGGGCCGGCGGTTGCCACGGCGACCGCACCTCTCGCGAGAGGCGGCGCGACCGGCGCGCGGCGGCGGGCGGTGCGCGGCGCCCGCGGCGGCCCCTCATTGGCCGGCGGCGGCGGCGGCTCCCGGCGCGCGCCGCTTCTCCCTCCCCACACC
>NW_016690281.1:2886013-2900269 GCF_001604755.1 Lepidothrix coronata
CTATGAGGAAAGGCTGGGAGAGTTGGGATTGTTCAGCCTGGAAAAGAGAAGGTTCCAGGGTGACCTAATTGTGGCCTTCCAGTACTTGAAGGGGCTGACGAGAAAGATGGACTGGGACTATTTCCAAGGGCCTGGAGTGACAGGACAAGGGGGAATGGCTTCACACTGATGGAGGGCAGGGTTAGATGGGATATTGGTAAGAAATCTTTCCCTGTGAGGGTGGTGAGGCCCTGGCACAGGTTGCCCAGAGAAGCTGTGGCTGCCCCATCCCTGGAAATGTCCAAGGCCAGGTTGGATGGGGTTTGGAGCAACCTGGTCTGGTGGAAGGTGTCCCTGCCCATGGCAGGAGGGTGGAATGAGATGATCTTTAATGTCCCTTCCTTTCACAGAATCACCATTCTGTGATTCTGTGAAAGTAAATCCAGACCCAGACAGGCATCTGGAGGACATGAGAGCACACAGAACATGTGTACTTGTGGTTGTTTCTGGCTGTCAGCATTTGGCTGCCTGAGAGGTGACATAAAGGGACATTTAGTTGGGCCTGGTGTGGGAATTTCTACTTAGACTAAGTTGTTCAGTGTGTGTGTACAGGGATGGATCACAGAATCCCAGAGTGGTTTGGGTTGGAAGGGATGTTAAAGCTCATCTCGTCCCACCCTGTGCCAAGGGCAGGGACACCTTCCACTAGACCCTGTTGCTCAGAGCCTGTTTTGAGGAGGTTTTTTGTGTTGTTTTTTAGAATGATAGAACTGTAGAGTGGATGGATTGCTCTACCAGAACTAAGGTTTTGCAGTGCCTGAATACCATTATCAAGCCACAGAGAGTTTTACAAGCCCTGTTCCTTCCCATGTGTACGCCTGAAGATTTAATTCTGTATGGAGAGAGCAGTTTTGGGGGTGGATTTCTGGCATTCTTGGGCTCTGGTCCCTTATTGGGAACTTCTTGATCCCTCTGTCACTTCATTGCTGGGTCTTCCCTGGTTTTCCTTTTTCAAAGGAAAAGGCCATAGAACTGAGGATAGTGTAAATCTTTCTGGGTGGAGGCACTGTTCCTCATTTTATGAACACTTTTGTAAGGGTGAGAGAACATTTGTTTTTTCTCTCTAATCTCCAAGGATTGACCATTGAAACAATACTCTGCTTCAAAAGGGCGTAGTTTTCATTTATTCAATTAATAGGTGGGGAGGAAGAGTTTGAAAGCAGTTCATGAGAATGGATCTGCTTTCTTCATAGGGACTTTTGGGCTTACCAGACCTTCCTGATTAAAATAGAAATGTTTCGTGCAAATAGAAAATGTTGTGGGTTTAATTATACAAAGTAAATTTAAGGACAGGTTTTTACATCCTTTTGTTGTAGGTACTTAGTTGTATCTTTAATGTTCAAAAAAATGCTTATGAGCAGACCTGAATGGTGAGTAGGGTTTGAGGAGCAGCAAGGAACAAGCTCTGGTGTATGTTTTATTAAAAAAACACAACATGTGGTGGGTTGAAAACTAATGCCTGTTGTATTAAAGGAAATTAAATCTTGAGGTGATCCTACTATTTCCTGAGGTTACATAGGGTTGTAATGAGGGATGGGAATATGTGAGCGTTCTCTAATTAGAGTTTGACAACGATGCTCTTTGTATTTCAGGGCAAATGACCCAGCTTTGTGAACTGATCAATAAAAGTGGAGAGCTGCTAGCAAAAAATCTTTCCCATCTGGATACAGTGCTCGGTGCCCTGGATGTGCAGGAACACTCATTAGGGGTTCTTGCTGTCTTGTAAGTGTTGCTTGCTTTTAATTAAATATCTTAATATTAAAACTCCAGGCAACGTGCTGAATTGTCAGCCAAATGTTTTTCTTTTGGACACAAGTGTTTTCAATCTGCATTTTTTACAGTGGGTTGGTTTCCTTCGGTGGTGCACGTTTTAGTAATGAAAATACCAAGGCAAATTTGTGTTTTCAAAGGAAAAAAACCTTTGAAGCATGTAAATGCCATTACTGTAAAATGGTAAGATGTGGGGGGTCATTTTCCCTCAGGCTGTATTTCTTTCTCCTGTGTATGTTTTTAAAAAACATAAATTTTTATAAAACATATATATTTTCTGCTGCTGTGGTTGGACAGGGCTTGGAGCAGCCTGGTCTAGTGGAAGGTGTCCCTGCCCATGGCAGGAGGGTGAAACTGGACAATCTTTAAAGTCCCTTCCTGCTCAAACCATTCTTTGATTCTATTATAAGTGTTTCCATATGTGTTCAGCAGAAAGTTATAAAATTAGCTTTTAAAACTTGATTTTCAGGGCATTAGTGTGTTGAACTGTAACCACGGAGCGAGACGTTTTATTCCAGTGGAACGTGGGGTGTATCATAGTTCCTGGGGGTTGTCTCTGGACAGCACTGAGGCTCTTGCTGCTGTCTGTAGTTCATGATAATGCTTGAATTGCCCTGGGGGTGCTGAGGTGAGGCCCTGAACTTCAAACTGGCTGTACCTGACTGCAAGTGAACTATCTGCAGGTTCCACTATTATTTTAAAACTGCTTTTTAAGGGAAAGATCGGAATTCTAATATTTGTTCTATTACCCTTTTGAAGCACAATACTGTAACACATGGAGATAATGTTACAATTCACGAGCACCTTGTAAAAATGCATTTTGCAAGGCTACAGCCCACAGGTGCTCAGGAACCACCAGAGATGGAGAGAAACTGGAACTGAAGGGAAAGGGCTCCTAGCAAGAGAGAAACATCCAATAATTTAATAGTTGAGAACTCCTGAGCACCTTTCAAGCAGGAGGTGGCTGCAGGATAGGCAGAAGTGTCCAGAGAAGTTGTGTGGCTGAGTATTAAAATTCATCAGTGTTTCTGTTATGATTTAACCATTGTACCAGGTAAAATGATTTTTGTTTGCCATAGTTTGTTCAGAATTGTAGTTTGCACTAAATTGAGAATTGGGGTGTGCATGGAAAAGTGTTTTCAAATGTTGTGCAGCTCCTGGGGAAATCTTACGCCAGCTGTCATAAACAGTTCAGATTTGTTTGCAAGCACCTACGTGCAGAGACTTAGCAATGAAGATGTAGCTTTTTTATTAACCTCTAGACATTAAGTGCTAAACCTTTCATTTCTGTGTTTCAGGTTTGTGAAGTTTTCTATGCCCAGCATCCCTGACTTCGAAACATTATTCTCACAGGTGCAGCTTTTTATCAGCACTTGTAATGGAGAACACATTAGATATGCAACAGACACTTGTAAGTTAAGTTTAATTTCAGACTTTATATTTTTTTTATATATATTTTTTTTTGATAGTTTGGTGTTACTGACTTTTCACTGTGGTGTTTTTTTGTTTGTTTTTTACTGTATTTAGTTGCTGGCCTGTGCCACCAGTTAACAAATGCCCTTGTGGAGAGAAAACAGGTGAGCAAGTATCATCTACTACAAATAAGCTACTACATATCCAAGGCTTAAAGGGGATGTTACCAGTCTCTTACTCCATAAAGACTTGCCACTAACTTCACATTAAGTATTTCTGTGCAGCTACTTAGTTGTTAAGTCTACTGAGAGGTAATGAGCAAACCCAAGATTTTAAGATTTCTTTAAGGAAAACAGAAGGAAGATAAATATTTTGGGAGGAGAGTCACTTAAAAGCGTGCTCTGTCACACAAACTATTAAATCTGTAGTACCAAGAGCGTTCTTCAGGTGATGTGTGTGTGAGTAGGAGAGAGCTGCAAAAATTATTAGCGCTGGTGAGCCAGTGATACTAGGTTTGGTGTTCTTCTCACTGGTGTTATGTAATGAGATGCCTTAAAATGTACAGGAAACTTGATTAAGAAATATTTGACCACTGGTTTTGTTGCTAAGATACTGACTTTTTCAGGCCACTTTAGTGAAATCTGGCCAGAGGTAGAAGCAGAGATCAAAAATTCTATTTATTGAGAGACTGCAGTATCCTACAAAAGGGGAACCTCAAATAAACTACTACCTAATGGAACCTGTCAATTAGTGTTATTTTTCATTTGTAAGTGTCAACATAAGATCCAATGTGCTGCCATCTATGAGAAATTATCTGAAAGAGATGTAATTTCTGACAGCCCCTGCGAGGAATTAGCATTCTCAGACAAGCCATAGACAAGATGCAGATGAACACAAACCAGCTGACCTCAATACACGCAGATCTCTGCCAGGTAAGGGGAGCTTAAGGGCTTTTTGTGGCAGTAAAAGCTTATAAAATACCTATAACCCTTCGAGGAAATGCATGCTCACATATTGCAATGTAAAAATAGCTTTTCAACTGGTTTGGTTTTTTTTTTTCCAGTAGTAAATAATATGATATACTGAAATAAAGTCCAAATCTGATATACAGAATAATTATTAATTTTAAGTGTTCAGTGCATATCCCCAGATCTTTGGTTTTGTTGATGACTTCTGAAAGTGCTTTGACATCCCTTCTTTGTGGGCTGAAAGTCACCCACAGCTTATTTTAGGAATATCACTGTAATATCCAGCTACTGCCTGCTCAGCTCTGACAAAAGACATGTTTTTCTCAGTGTCTTTGGCCTGGATTTGCACTCCTGTCTCGTTCTTGGCTCCTGGGAGTTGGGGTTGGACAGGAATGTTTAGAGCAATATTTAGTGCTGCCAGCACAGTAGTTTGGCAGGCCTGGAGTTTCAAGCAGCTTTGTCAAAGTTTAATTTCTTTAAGAGTCAGATAATTTATAACAGTTCATAATCTGTGTTAAGGGGTTTCAACCATGATACAATGAATAAACTGTGTTACAGCACTACTGACACGCTCTGTTTTTTCACCTGTGGAGAAGTGATATTTAGTAAATAGTACTGATTAATTTAGTTTCAACTTCTCTTCCTCGTGGAAATTTGAATGGAAATGGCTAATTTATGAAAACTTGATTTATTTTCTTGTAGCTCTGTTTGTTAGCAAAATGCTTTAAACCTGCCCTCCCGTATCTAGATGTGGACATGATGGATATTTGTAAAGAGAATGGGGCATATGATGCGAAGCACTTTTTATGCTACTACTACTATGGTGGGATGATATACACTGGGCTAAAGAACTTTGAAAGAGCACTCTACTTTTATGAACAGGTAACTCTAAATGAAGTGTGGTAAGTCTGGAGTGTGATCAGTGGAAAGGCAAAAGTAGACGTGTAATAGTGCTGAGAGAACACAGCACCTCTGAATTGTCACAAGCAAACTGCCTTTAGAGGTGTTTTCCTTTAAGAAGGCCTCTTACAGCCTTATTACACCATGAAGCTGTGCAGCTCAAAGGGTGATGTTAAATTTATCTCACTATAAATATTTTTCAGCTGCGTGCTTAGAACTGCAGCAGAGAAACAGGTCACAGGCTGACACACAATTTTGTATTTGCTTAAAAAACAGTCCAGGTTTTGCTAAAGCCTTTGCTAATTTTATTTGATTTTTACACTTCTTCAGGGCTACTACAGTATTTTCTGATTTTGTTTTCTCAGGGAAAGAAAAGAAAATAGCAAAACTGGGAAAACTCTGTGTATAGGGAAAGTCCTGTAAATGTGCAAAATAAGCTGGTGCAGCATTTTTCTTTTCTGTAAACAAGGGTCAGCTCTTGAGAAGTTTCAGTATCATAGCAAACTAAAATCCCCTTTCCCTATTCTGCAGACCTCTTTCATACCTAAATATGAGATCTGATCATGTAATAGCTTTATAAAACCTCTTTAGGGATTGGTGTAAATCGAGGTTCCACAGGAACTGTTTAATCGTTCCTGGTTAACAAGTAGCTACAGGTGGTTTCTGGTACAACTTTAGATATATGGCAAGGAAAGAAGTCTTGATTCAATCCGAACAGGATTATTTTAAGGTAGGCATCACTATAACGTGATATGTTTTGAGTAGCTTGTATACAATCTCCCATCTTTTTTTGGGGTATTTTTGGATAATTAATTTTGACAGAAGTTAGTTAAGCTTCAATGCTCAAAAGAGAATTTCATATGTCATTGTGTCCTTTCTGCATGCAGGTTGAAACTGAGATTTTTATTAATGCAGTAGCTAGCAGGATCTACCAGTGAGTATACTTAATTTCTGTTCTGTTTCTTTCTTTCTTGCTTAGGCAATAACTACTCCAGCCATGGCAGTCAGTCATATTATGTTGGAATCATATAAAAAGTATATCCTAGTTTCTTTGATACTACTTGGCAAAGTTCAGCAGCTACCAAAATACACTTCCCAGATAGTTGGTAGATTCATTAAGGTAAGTCTTGTGAATACAGTTAAATAGTAGAACAACAAATCTGAATTTGTAAATGATTTTTTTTTTCTACCCTCATTTGATGGTGCTGTTTAACATTGGAGATCATGAGAAATAATTCACAGTGTGCCAGAGTACAACCCCATGCTGCCTTTCCAGTATGCAGTAGGCAAAGATTGTTTGGCAATTTCTGCATCTGTTACAAGCAAACTGTGTTGTTCTGGCACTGGAACAAGTTGCCCAGGGAAGCTGTGGCTGCCCCATCCCTGGAAGTGTCCAAAGCCAGGTTGGATGGGGCTTGGAGCAACCTGGGCTAGTGGAAGGTGTCCCTGCCCATGGCAGGGGTTGGAACTCAATGACCTTTAAGGTCCCTTCCAACCCAAACCATTCCATGGTTCTGTGATATTGGTGATACAGGTTTTTAAATTTAAATTTGGAAAAACTTCAGGGTTGCATAGTACTCACCAATATTCTCTTCACTGCTACTGCACATCCCTTTATAGCTTTTTATGTTAGAATTTTAAAAATACTCAGATTTCACCTGGCTTTCAAGATGCAGTGTCCTTGGGAAAATATTCAACCTGTACTTCATCTAATTGAAGTACAAAATGCTAAACAGTTTATTCCCAAACTCCAGCTTTTTAGAGAATAAAAACTTCTGAAAAAGCTGCAAGTTTGGAGTCTGTAGGCATTCAGAGAAGGAGGTGTAGGGTGGGAGACAACATTGCTAGTGAGAGAGTTCTTATCCTATGTAAATAACACACAGTTAATTAGTTCTTATTTAACACTGAGTTTGCTGATTTGTGACCAAACTTCTGGAGAGTTCCACAAGTCTTCTAACTTCAGGTACTAATAAACAAGCTCAAACCATTTTAAGGTGATTTAAATGAACTAGTTTGACCCTGAGTGTCTGTTTTCCATGCTGTGACACATCGTGGTCAAGGATGAGTGTCTTAGAGGGCAAAGCAAATCTAATGGGTGGGCAGTGACTGTGCAATATCCTACTTACCTCAAACTCAGCTTTCTTCTTGTGCTGGTCAGCTAAGGGGTTTTTTTTTTCAGACTGCTGAAAGTAAAACTGTCACACAGAGTCCTTGAATGATGTTTATTAAATCTTACACTGCAGTAATAAAGATTTAGTGTATGAGGATCTGTCATTGCCATAAAGCCACGTGTGGGCATCATGTATGTTTTATGAGAAATGCTCGAGCTACTTAAATTTACTTCTCTGCCTGCATGGCTTCTAATGTTAAAGCTCTGAACAGGTTTTGTGGTGCTGGGTGAACACTGTGTTCTTTAAGAAGGGTTCTCATTTTTTTAATTGCAGCCTCTTAGCAATGCTTACCACGAATTAGCGCAAGTTTATTCAACCAATAAACCCTCGGAGCTTCGAAATCTGGTGAACAAACACAGTGAAACATTCACAAGGGATAACAATATGGGGCTGGTTAAGCAATGCTTGTCATCTCTCTACAAAAAGAATATTCAGAGGCTAACCAAGGTAAGAGAAATTGTGAGTGGTTTTCCTCTAAGAGTGTATCTCTGAAATATATTCCATTTAGAGCAAAGTGATGACGTAGTAACGTGGCAGAGAAATGACTAAAACTGAGGTTTGTGTCTGAAGCAAATGAGACTAAAATGCTTTACATAGAAAAGCAATTCATTTGGCTACTTATGCATTATTTAAAAGGTGATTCAGTCTCTCTGTCAGAGGCGTTTGCCCACGAGGTTTTCATACATAACCAAAAAAGTGAGCAGTGTAACCCAGTGACCTTCATCTCTATTCACAGAATGGTAAAGCTGGACTTTACAGGCTACTTCATTAGGGAAGAGTAAGCGAATAGGACAGATTTTGGAAGTGTCTGAAATAAAAGGAGAAAACAGAAGCAGTGGAGTGGTGTGCTCCTTCGCCTGAGAGATTGGATTAATCCAAACCTCAGAAGGAAAGCAGTATAGGCATGTCTTGAAGGAAATTCAAGGGATGGACAGTCACCTTTTTCATGTAAAAAGGAGAGGGATGTGGTCAGGACTGTGCGGGGTAAAAAGGAATTGCAGAAATGGGTAATGACCCCATAAGTGCACAGTGTAACAAATTCATGTCTTTGGAGGAAGAGCTGACTCATGGCCCCTTAATAAGTAATAACTGCGTGTTACACTTGTTTCTTCCCATCAGACTTTCAAAATAAGATTGCCTAGGCTACAGAGGATTGACAGGGAAAATTTTAACATCTGGTTGTAACAATTTGATACTCTGTGAATTTCAGACGTTTTTAACATTGTCATTACAAGACATGGCAAGTCGAGTGCAGCTGTCGGGGCCCCAAGAAGCAGAAAAATACGTCCTCCACATGGTAAGACCTATGACTTGGCTAAACTGTGCTAAAATTAGTGTTTGGGTTGGCAGTACATGGTCTGAGTTGTTCTTTTTCAGGGTGGAGGAAATGCTGTTAGTCTGCTGTGGTGTTGAGACTGTTCTCAAAATATCTAAAAAGCTGATGTCCACCTAATGTGTGAATTATGTGTCTCTGGGAAGCTGTTAAAAAGTAAAAGCAGCCAAGTTAAAGATTATCCCACAAGGAATGTGTGTGTTATAGTTACCTGAAATTCGGTTCCTGGTGATAACTTACATTAAATCCCCTCTCATTTCAGATAGAAGATGGTGAAATCTTTGCAAGTATTAATCAGAAAGATGGTATGGTCTGTTTCCATGATAATCCTGAAAAATATAACAATCCAGCTATGCTTCATAACATTGATCAGGAGGTAAATCTTTAACTGCTTTTGGAATACTGACCAAAGAGCCTTAGTCTATAAACAGAGAAGCCAGTGTAGGTAACTATAGATGTAGAGACTGAGGACTGTGAATCGTTATTTGACTATTTCACAGTACCAGTATTTAAAGGTTTTACATTCATAGTTACTGTCAGTATATTCTCTCTTGTGTCCTGCACAGCTTGAGCTGTTTCAGGAGACTGGCTGCTTGCTCTTGGTGATGTGAAGATCCTTGAATTGAATGGATTAGAAAGATTGTTTTTAGAGTTTTAGACTTCAAGCATCCCTTCCACTGGCTGTCAATAACCTGCCTGTGGGTGACCCTCAAGGGACTGTCTTATCAGTGGCTTTAAAAAGGATGAAGTCATGGATCAAATTAAGGGATTAAAAATGGTCTGACACTTTTGTTTGGGAGATGAGGGATGAGAATATTTTGACGTGGAACTTTAGCAATGGCAGAAGTTACTGGTTCTACATGGCACAGCCATGA
Source organism: Lepidothrix coronata (assembly GCF_001604755.1). Classification (NCBI taxonomy): domain Eukaryota; kingdom Metazoa; phylum Chordata; class Aves; order Passeriformes; family Pipridae; genus Lepidothrix; species Lepidothrix coronata. The sequence continues at coordinate 2,895,483 of NW_016690281.1, forward strand.
AATGTCTTGAAGATCATGTCCAGACTGGACAAAGTAATCAACTTAATGTATATTTTTAAGATGCTGAAATGTATAGAGCTTGATGAACGACTGAAAGCCATGGATCAAGAGATCACTGTGAACCCTCAGTTTGTGCAGAAGGTAATTGATTTTGATGTCTTGTAAGAGTATGTGAGAGATTCATTCAGTGCAGTGAGTATGTTCTACTGAATGTTGTTATTTACAGTGTTAATATTCCATATTATTAATAATAATATGTGCATAAACATCACGAACCACCATAAAGATACTTATGATTTTTGAAGGGGTTTTGTCCTAATTAATCCTGCAGGGATTTCAATCAGAAAGGAAGTGCATGTTATTTTCATATGCACCTTATTTTCCTACCTGTTAACTTCAAAGAACTGTCATTCTCAAACCTTCAGGCCTGTTTCTGAACAGAACTAACTCTCTCCCTTTCAGAGTATGGGCTCTCAAGAAGATGACTCAGGGACCAAACCATCCAGTTATTCTTGAAATTAATGTTGCTCACCACTCCGCTTTCAAGTAAAAGCTTATGAAAGAATCACGCCTGGAATAGGGCATTGAGGAGTTCCACGAAGAGAGCAGAGAGAACTGAGCTTTGCTTTTCACCTGGACATTAAGAAAATAAAAGAACACCCTCTCAGTACTGTATAATATCAGAAATATTCTCTGCAAAGAAAAGGAAATCTCAAAAGAAACTTAAAAGTCTGTTGTGGATTTATTTATCTTCAGATTAACATCGTTAATGCATTAAATAATCTACCTTTTGTTTTAAAGGGTTTGAATGTTGCTGTGTTTCTGTAGCAGTCCTCTTCTGCAAAAAAAAAAAAAAAGTGTTATTCAGGGAAGAATACAAACTAGTGTTGGTTCACTTACAAGATAATTACTGGTTCATTATTCTGTATTTAAAGTTGGCTCAAAGTGCAGATTTATATGTGTGGTGGGGGCAGAGGGGTGGAGTTTAAGCAAATCATAATGTAGAGAATTTGCATATGGCTGGTGTAGGTGGTGCTGTCTGTTAAATGAGGAAATAAGAACTGTTCTTCCCAAAAGGATGAGGATGTCAGCGAGTCCTTGCGAGGAAGTTTGCTGCAAAGCAGGAATCACTATAGGGAAACGAGACATGACAGCAGTTTATGATTTTAAGTTTCTGGTACAAAATATTTGCTAATATTATTTGCTCTTAGATGACATTTATTAGACCTGAACAAAAGGATATTTGGAAGATGATGGTGTTCTGGAGGATTCTAGATAGGAAGTTGTTTACGCTGAAAGGAATTTAAATGTTTGTTCCTATACAACTGCCATAAAGGTATTCAAGAGGCTTTTCTGTGGTGGAAACCAGTATTTCTACATGGAACATAAATAGAATTTTAAACAGCTCTCAAAATGCAGGATTTTATTCTGAGATAACATGCTGGAATGGTACCTGCTTTTTAATTCACTATTTTAAACTTTAAAACTTTGTTGTTGGATTCTTTAAAGTGCTTCACCCCTTAAATCAACAGGCTGCTTAATTTTCTGTAGTTCTCGTGTATCCGAAGATTCTCACTGTTCAAACACCTTCCTGTCAGTGCAATTCTCCTGCTGTCAGGCAGAAATAAACCTGTCATCAAGTCAGAATTCGAGAAGCTCAGCAGCCTCTGCTTTCTGCTGAAACACCTGACTAGGAGCTGCTTGGCACTGCAAACCTGTCAGCTTGTTTTCAGGAGCCCAAGTGGGAGCTGAGCATTTCTGGCTCTTGCTGTGTGAAGTTTGTTTGTATTGAGGTCACCCGTGGCTGAAAATATCCCATTTGTGCTTCCAGTGCTGATACAAGAAGTGTTGGGGCTTTCACCCCAAACTGGTGTCTCAATTCTAGCAGAACCTCTGTGACAGTGGGTGAAAGGAAGTGTCCCAGGTTGTTTTGATGGTGCATGGTGTTTTTGAAAGTACAAAATAGCGATTTAGTATCAAACACAGTGTAGGTCTGTGGTGTGAGCAGCTCACCACTGAGCACTTGTGCTTCCTGCTGTAGAGGCTTCCATGGAGGCAACTTTTACACGTGATCCTAAAGCAAAATCTTGGGTTTATTCATAACTTGCCTTACCAGTCTTGTAACTAAAGAGATTTATGATTTTTGAAGGGTTTTTTTTTCCTAATTAATCCTGCAGTGATTTCAGTGCTGAACATACACCGTTTTCCTCTCTGTTCCCGTGGAAGTCTTAAATGAGTGGATTAGTGATGCTGTGGGCTCGAGCACCGAGTGGGGTGGTTGTTACAACCACTGTGGCACTCACAGAAAGAACTGCAAACAACCTACCCCAAACCCCACCCATCCAGAAACGTGCCTGGCTCACCTCTCCCTTGCCAAGGGCACACTTGCCAGGGGAGAATGTATTCAGGATGGTGTCATGGAGTTGGAGAAACACCACAAATGTCCATTTTTACACCACTAGTTCCTATTAGTGAGCGTGGATTTACCTGCTGAGAGCTGCAGGATGGCTTTCCAGCTGTGGAATTGGAAGCAAACTTAATATATGCGGCTGGCAAATGGCTGCTACATTTTTCTCTTTTTTTTTTCTTGCCTACAGTAGATAAAATAAATCCACGCTCACATCAAAAGGATGGCAGAAAGAGCTGTGTAATAGTTTCAAGTGATTCAAGTTATATATCTGATTTTTAAGAGGGCAAATGCTTTTAAAGTTAGAGAACTGCTGAGATTCCTTTTCTGACATGGGTAGTTGTGCTGTTAATCTCTGATTTCTGTTAAAAATTCCGAGTCAGGTCCCACCTGTAGAATCAGTAGATAAAACACTCACCTAAAGTGCTTCAGGGAAGGGCTTTTAAGTCCTACTTTGATAAACACACACGGTCTGGCATCTGCATGTCTTGAGATACTGCTGAAATTAAGTCAGATTTTTAATGAAGCAGCTCCTTCAAATCTTGGAACTAATTGCATGGGCTGGTCAGCTGAGACGCTTTGAAAGCACTTGAGCTTTCTGGTTTTAATTTGTATTTACTGCAGGGAAGAACTTTTGCTCAAATCTAAGAACAGTATGTGCTGTGCTGCTCTGAACTTGGACTCTCAGAGGTCCTGTGGCTGGTTCTTCACATCCTGCATGGCCACATTTTAGGCGTCATCCACGGAACACTTGAGTGCACTGCTTTGATGTCTGAGTCAAATTCTGATGCGTCTTAATTAGCACAGACACGAAGGGTGGTTCTGAAGGCAGTGTTAGACATGCAAGTACCATTCGTAGCCACAGGAGGGGTCCCTAGGCCAGCTCCTGTTAGACTTCTAAATGTTTCTAAGAAGAAACGGTTCGAAGCTGTTTGTGTACACCCCCCCTCCTGTTTTTGTGCCACCGAGGAGCCCCAGTTTGTGACCTCCGCTGACACCCACAGCGCTGCCATCGTGCCACTGTGTAACTCCAGCTGCCTCCTTCCCAACTTCCCTTCTGTGTCCCGCAGCACAGCCGGTGTTTGTGTTGTCATAGGCGATCTGTATAACCTAGGAAATGTTCTCTTGTGTGGCCACAATGGCCCAGGAGGTTAGTCCTGAGAAGTTGTTTAAATGTGCTATTGGAAAATAAAGATAACAAACGAGTCGTTCTTAGTTTGTCTTAAATGAGATTGTAGGTCTTCTGTGTCTGGGTTTTCCTTAGATTCTGGGGGGCCTCTTGTTCCTGTTGCTTCTCGGGATGCGACTCTGGGTGACGGGTGGGAGGCTGCTGATTGCTGTGTGTGGCTGTGCCCTCTGCTCAGGAGCTGTTCCAGCTCTGCTCTGGGCATCTCTGAGCTCTCCTGAGTGATCCTGAGTAGGAACAGTATTTGTGTGTCTTCCTTAGGACGTGCTGCTGCAGGTCCGTGTCTGAGATGGGCTACTGGATTTTGGATGGAACACTTCTATTGTCTCAGAGCAACCTGGTGTAGTGGAAGGTGTCTCTGCCCACGGCAGGGGGTTGGAACGGGATGGTCCTTAAGGTCCCTTCCAACCCAAACCATTTTGGGATTCATATCTGAGCTCTGTGTTTCCATAGTAATCCATCTCACTGACCATCTCTGTATTGTTTTCATCAGACATAACTATTAGCCTGTGTGTGACTGCTTGGATCCAGATGTGAGTATTGTAGTGGTGTCAGCAATAGCTGCACTTTTTTGGATTTGAGTACAAGTTTTACTCAGTTAAATGATCTATGCTGTTACCTTGTTGAAAACGTAACTACTTTTGTTTTGATTGGATTATTTAAAAGTCTGTGAGGGGCAGAGGGGGATCCAGAGCTTTTAGTATTTTGAAGTCTGAAAAGATTCATAGTTCACATGGAATTTGGTTTATTTTGCATCATAGATTCCTAGAGCAAAATAATCCTCTAATACTTAAACTTGATACCCTGAAGAGAAACTGGAGTAGTTTAATGGAGTGAAGGGTCTGTAATAAAGAACCTCAACAGCTTGGGCTCCCTGCCCTTCCTGTGTAAACACCTCGATAGAGCTGCTTTATAAACTGGGAGAAGACAATGCATTGAAGTCTTCATCAGCCCTAATCTTAAATTCTAAGCAGTTTAAGGAATTAAAACACACGGTGCTGCCAGCGTGCCGAGTCTCTGATGAAGTCACGCCCGAGCTGCGGAGAGCACGGCACCGCCCTAGGGGCTACAAAGGGGGAAAGGGCCTGTGTGGCAGCCGGTGGCGAAGCTCGTGAGCCCGGTAGCCAAAATTCCGGACCCCGCCGTGTACCCCCGGTCCCCGTCCCTATCCGGGCCCCCCCCGGGCCCCCCCCG
>NW_016690281.1:2902130-2998191 GCF_001604755.1 Lepidothrix coronata
CTCCTCTCGGCTCCTCGGTGATCGGACACTGCTGTACGCGCTCTGCGCTCTGACAGCGGGGCAAGGGGCAGCGCGGGAGGGAAGGAGGTGCCTCCGGACCTCCTCATCTCCCCCCTCTCTTGAGGTAATGGCTCCGCCCGGCCCCTGTGGACAGGGCGGCCCTGGGCCGTGCCACTGCCACAGCCGGGGGGGTGTGAGGGACCCTCGGAAGGACAAGGGGAAGTCCCGGCTCGGTCCCGCGGTACGAACGGGCTCCTCATCCCTCTCTCTCTCCTTCTCCTCCATCTTCTCGTTGCTTCTTGGCGGCGGCGGGCGGGCGGGCGGGGAGCTGTCTGCGCCTGTCCCCCCCCAGGTGGCGGTGGGGGTGGTACGGCCGGTGGGTCGGTCGGTGTCAGGCGCCCGCGGACACGGGCCGGGCCGGGGGATCCGCGGTGAGCGGGGCCGGGCCGGGGGGAGCGGCCACGGGGAACCGGGACCGGGCAACCGGCACCAGGGCCCGGCAGGACAGCTCGGCTCGGGTCCGGCAGGGCCTGAGGCGTTCGGGTCCGGGGGCGCCCGGCAGGACCGGCCCGGCCCGGCCTGAGACTCCGGGGAGGGGGGTCTGGTCTGTCAGACCCCAGCCTTGATCAGAGGAGGCACCAAGATATCCAGAGGGATAGAGCCCCCTTTCCTGTGAGGAAAGGCTGGGAGAACTGGGATTGTTCAGCCTGGAGAAGCGAAGGCTCGGGGTGACCTAATAGTGGTCGTCCAGTACCTGAAGAGTACTTATAGAAAAGATGGGGCAACACTATTTAAAAGGACCTGAAGTGACAGGACAAGGGGGAACGGGTTCAAATTGAAAAATAGCAGGTTTAGATTAGATGTTAGGAAGAAATTCTTCCCTATGATGGTGATGAGGCCCTGGCACAGGTTGCCCAGGGAAGCTGTGGCTGCCCCATCCCTGGAAGTGTCCAAGGCCAGGTTGGACAAGGCTTGGAGTAACTTGGGATGGTGGAAAGTGTCCCTGCCCATGGCAGGGGGTGGAATGAGGTGTTCTTCAAGGTCCCATTCCAACCCAAACCGTTCTGGGATTCTACGAACCTGCCCCTGTGAGGCCAGAGGTATTTGGGCATGAGGGGTCAGTCCAGCCCCATTCCACCCCCAGTGGGGCCTGAGGTGTCCTAGCTTAGTGACAAGGACCTGGATATGGGTGGGGGGGATCGGGCTGCTCCACTCCTATCCCATCAGGACACAGAGGGTTGGTCCTGGATCAGTGGAATGCCCAGGGAGATGGTGGAGGTGTCCAAGGAATGACTGGACGTGGCACTCAGTGCCCTGGTCTGGTTGACAAGGTGGTGATCGGTCACAGGTTGGACTGGATGGCTGGATGGTCTTAGAGGTCTTTTCCAACCTAAATGACTGATTCTGTAATCGGGTGGAGTCGTGCTGCTCCCTTAGGCTAAGCTTGAAGCCAGCTGCTCCTGGAGGGATGCGGAGCAGGGCTGGCACCACTCGGACCCAAGAGATGCTGTAATATCCCATGTGCTGACGCTGTGTGTTCTCTCCCCTCTGCAGGAGGCCTGGGGGGTGTGCTGAGCTCTCACTATGAATGCCATCGTTGCCCTCTGCCATTTCTGTGAGCTCCACGGCCCTCGCACTCTCTTCTGCACGGAGGTTCTGCACTCGCCGCTGCCCCAGGGCGCGGGCAGTGGGGACATCTCTGGGCAGAATGAGCAGGCGGAGGAGGAGGAAGGTGGGATCCAGATGAGCAGCCGGATCCGCTCGCACAGCCCGGCAGAAGGGGCCAGCGCCGACTCCAGCAGCCCAGGGCCAAAGAAGTCAGACATGTGTGAGGCAAGTGTGAAGATCTGAGCGTGGACATCAGCGGCCCTTGGCTTGACTAAAGGGCTTGCAGTTCTCTAATGCAAATTGAGTTATTTAGAGAGGGAAAAAAGTGTGAATTGCACCTTTTTGTGTGTGACTGCTAGTGCCAGATGATCTCCAAGTCCTCATAAACTGTAATGATCCATGGCAAGAGGATGAAGGAGCTGTTGTTGAGTACATAGACCTTTGACAGGATGTTGTCTTGAGGTCTCATTAAACCCTGTGATTCTCCTGTGTCTGAGAAATGCTTTTCTCATCCTCGAAGAGCATTTACTTTGTTAGATTAGGGCAGTCCATTTATTAATAATAATAATTTTAAGAGCGGTATTGATTAGGAAACAGGAAAAAATGCAAAACCAATTAAAACAATAGATAAAATATATATTCTCAATCATTCAAGGGCTTTTCATCCTGGAGAAGAGAAGTTCATGTGGAAACCTCCTAGCAGCCTTCCAGTATGTGAAGGGGCCTGCAGGGAATCCGGAGTAGGACTCTTTGTCAGGAACTGTAGGAGTGGGATAAGGAGTAATGGGTTCAAACTGAAAGAGGGGAAATTCAAGTTAGATATAAGGAAGAAATTCTTCCCTGTGAGGGTGATGAAGCCCTGGCACAAGTTGCCCAGAGAAGCTGTGGTTGCCCCATCCCTGGAAGTGTCCAAGATTGGACAGGACTTGGAGCAACCTGGGCTAGTGGAAGGTGTCCCTGCCCATGGTGGGAGATTGGAACTGGGTGATGTTTAAGGTCCCTTCCAACCCAAACCATTCTGGGATTCTATGATTCTCACACTTTCTTCTGTTAATATTTGGTCTGAGGTATCTCACCTTCCCTTCTGTAATGGCCAGTTTTGTTTGGCCAGTTGGTTTCACAGCTGCTGTAACTGAATTTTACCACTTTTAGAGCCAGCACCAAGTTCACAGTGAAATTAAATAGCAGCAAATGAGCATAAGAGCAGAGGAAGTATATCACAGAGTTCTGTGTGAGGAGGGGGGGTCAAATCCTGACCCTGACTCACATTTCTTTGTCTTCTAAGTAGCTGTGTTCCTATTTATACGTGTAAGTAACATTTCCCGGTGTTTTGAAGGGAATTTTCAGAGGTCTTTGGAAACCGGAATAACTGCACGCTCATTTATGGCTGGATTTGCTTTTCTGCCTTCAGGGCTGCCGCTCTCTTGCAGGAGGACACCCGGGATATGTCAGCCACGACAAGGAAACCTCCATCAAGTATGTCAGTCACCAGCACCCCAACCACCCCCAGCTGTTCAGCATCGTGCGCCAGGCCTGCGTCCGCAGCCTCAGCTGTGAGGTAACGGCCCTGGGGGACAGGGAGAGACCCATTTATGGCCCTCTGCATTGCTTCAAATCCAGGATACTGCTTTGCTGATCCTGGCTGCTCTGTGCAGCCTGAAACAGGGAGGGAATGAGGTGGACAGACAGGCACAGAAGCCTGGATTCGTTCCAGAATTGGTGGTAATTTGTAAGGTTGATCTTTGATAACCTCGAGGGTTCCTTCCTCTCACCTTGTGAGACTAAAAATATCCCTCTCTTGTTTTTGTTCCTCGTGTTTACTGTCTTTCTTTCTAAGATAAACTGTTTTGTAAAAACAGTTTTGTAAAAGGTCTGAATCTGTTGTTGAGTGCCAAGAAATATTTGGTCTTTGTGGACCATTGGCATTCATCATCTCATATGAGTGAAGGGAAAACCTTACAGATTAATGAGCATTTTTGTGTCAGGATCAGCAAAATCCCTTTTGGACCCTCAGTATCGTAGTTGAATGGAGCTGAATTCTTAAAATACTGTTAAATTGAAGGTTTTGGAGTGTTTGTAGGATACCTCTGGAGGGCTGTTTGACCACACTTCTTGGATAGTAGCCTAAAAAGGGCTTCGTTTATTCACCAGGTGTGTGTTAAAGTGCAGGAAGCTGTTCAGTTTTTTACTCTGTGATGTGTTGAGCTACTTTAATGTGAGTGTCCCTTCCCTTCAGGTCTGCCCAGGACGTGAAGGCCCTATTTTTTTCGGAGATGAACAGCATGGGTTTGTGTTCAGCCACACCTTCTTTATCAAAGACAGCCTGGCTCGAGGTTTCCAGCGCTGGTACAGCATCATCACTATCATGATGGACCGGATTTACCTCATCAACTCCTGGCCTTTCTTGTTGGGAAAAATTAGAGGCATCATTGATGAGCTGCAGGGCAAAGCACTGAAGGTGGGGCAGTGCACAGAGTGCCTTTGACTCAACAACAGCAAAACATCATGATGACTGATTGACAGCTGAGTTAAAAAGCTGATCCAGCTCATGCCAGGGTGGTCATTAAGGTTGACACAAGGGACAAGAGGATGGTGCCTATCCCCATCCCTGGAAGTGTTCAAGGCCAGGTTGGACAGGGCTTGGAGCGACCTGTACAAGGTGTCTCTGCCCGTGGCAAGGGGATGGGAACAAGATGATCTTTACAGTCCTTTCCAACCCAAACCATTTCAGGATTCTGTATCTGGGGGTGTAGGAGGGAAGGAACAGGGTGCCTTTGTCATTTTAAAGGCATTTTAAAGGCATTTTAAAGGCATTTAAAGGCATTTTAAAGTGTTTTTCACAGACCTGCTAGACAATAGCTCTGTGAGAAATTTAAGTAACTAAAGTTGTGAAGGACAGTGATTTTCGAGCACAAGTGTTACTTAATGATAATTTTAGTCAATCTAAGCACAAGATGTCCCTTCTCTCTGTTTCCCCATAACTGGACGAGCGCGTGTGTGTCGCACCCTTTTCACTTGGTATTTTTGTTGTGATTTTTCGGCTCTGTGGGAACGTTTAATCTTTCTCAGTGTCTGACACTGCCCTTCCTCTGCGTGCAGGTGTTTGAGGCGGAGCAGTTCGGGTGCCCTCAGCGTGCCCAGCGCATGAACACGGCCTTCACTCCCTTCCTGCACCAGCGGAACGGGAACGCCGCCCGCTCCTTGACGTCCCTGACCAACGACGAGAACCTGTGGGCATGTCTGCACACTTCCTTTGCTTGGTGAGGCCAACAGTGTTTCTAGCTTCTGCAGCTCCTTCCCGAGGAGAAAATTGCCATATTCTGAAAGGCTGGGAATGTGCTTTGAGTGTTTGTGTGGTTTTTCTCTTGAGGTAATAAATGGGACTTGGCGGAGTAGTGTCTTAATTGGAAGGAGCCAGTGCTGATGCCTTTAGGACAAAAAAAATGTCTTTTTGCTGTAAAGTAAACTAATGTGGCAGCTAATAGAAGCCACGTCTATGTAGATGGAAAGGTTTTGCAGTGTAAAAGTGTGGAAGAAAAGAATAAAAGATGCTCCTACTCCCAGTGTGCTCTGCCTTGAATTGACCTACCATGGTGGTTCACCTGGAAGTGCCCATGGTTTGTAATCAGCAGTGTGGGAGAGGCAGCCATTGGGCTCTGTGGGAGTCCAGTTGCTCCAGTGCCTGAGTGTCTCGTTAAACTTCCCTGGAAAGATGCCACAGAGAGGGTTGCAACACTGGCATGTGATTTGGATGAGGGATAAGTGTGTCGCAAAAAGAAATTGTGAAGTGGTGGGATCTGGGTGACTTTGCATGGCAGTGACTGTAAGATGTGTTGATAGTTCCACACTGAGGAAAGCACAGGGATGTGTTGGAAGGAAACACAGAGTGGTTGGTGGTTGGATTTTTTGTCGAGCTCATGGCACCGGATTTCTTACTGGATTTTTGCACCCAGCAGGCAGCCTGCATAAACACTGCTTCTCGTTCTTTCAATGTCTCCAGGCTTCTGAAAGCTTGTGGCAGCCGACTTACAGAGAAACTTCTGGAGGGAGCACCCACAGAAGACACCCTCGTTCAGATGGAAAAACTTGCAGGTGAGATAGAAGTTTCCAGAGCTGGAAAGACCCTCTGAGAATAGTTTGTGTGCATAAACACCACATCCTTTGATCAGCATCACAAGCACAGCATCTCTCATCAGCTCTGTCTTCGTGGCAGTCTCTGCAGCAGCTGATGCTCTCTCCCATCTGGAGGTGACTGACAGGAATGTGAAATCCAGGCGCCTCAAAGGCTCTCTGCACGAAGATGTGGTGTTTGTCACTTGAGTAGGAGTGTTGCATCATCATGATTATTGTTCTCTCTGGCTGTGCTGGCCCTCCCAATGAATCTACAGCCAGAGGAATTTGCAGTCACCACATATAGACTTCTTGCTTCTTTTTCTGTGAACTTTCTAAAATTAAAGGATCATAATTTTTTTCTTGCACTGAATTATTTAATTAACCAATTTAGACTAAAGCTTTGGCCATAACTTTTAAAACTAAATAGAGAACACATTGCTGTCAAAAGATGTGACTCTATGTGCTGTAGAAGATTAAAATTCCTTCTTGACCCTTCAACGCTTATCTTTTATCTGAATTAACACTTCATTAACTTTTAGGTGTGTCTGTGCTGTTGCCAGTGCTTTCAGTTACTGTGTTCTGAGCTCTGTCTTCCCACATACAGCCAAAATCACATGGCTGCAGCATGTGGGCACTTCTGAGACAATTTTCATTCCTAGAGAGCAGCAGTTTTTATGACCAGTCTGCCTTTTTTTGCCAGATCTGAAAGAAGAGTCAGAAGGCTGGGATGGTTCTGAGGAAGAAGAGAAGCCCTCTTCCCAGCCAGATGTTGTGGAAGGGCAGGAACTGTCTAAATGCTCACCTGAAACGTCTCTGATGCCAGACTGCAACAGCTGGAATGTAGCTCACAGAAGGTTGTCTGTCTTTCGCTCTCTCAGGCACATGAGACAGGTAAAAGAGGATGCTGAATTCACAAACTTTGCTCCTGATAATGGTTTTCGAAAAGGTATATTTATTCCCTGCAGTCTGCACTTCTTTCCTGGCTCTGTGTTCAGCACAGTGCCTGCCCAGGCAGTAACACGATATCAGCTGCATCTCTGGGGACACTCCCTTGCTCTGGGATCACATGGGCCTCTAGTGATCATCCGTCATGTGGGTTGGGATCATATGATTTCACTCTGATTCTGTATTTTTCGTCTTCCCAAGAGCAGTGACACTAACCTAATACAGAGATTGTGCAGAATCTTCAAAGCCATTATCCTGTATGTCAGCCATGTTTTTGACAGGGCAAACTGGACATTTCACACATTTTCGTAACCAATGCAGAATTCTTTGGGTTTGTTTTTCAGGTTCTTGGGGCATCAGCATTCCGAATGCTGGCTTGGCATGTTCTGATGGGGAACCAGGTCATCTGGAAAGCTCGAGATGTGGATCTTGTCCAGTCTGCCTTTGACGTGCTACGGGTAGAAACTTTTTCCTTCGTTTCCTGGCTGTATATTTTTACATGTATTTCTCCAGTAGTCCAGCCTTTATAATGACATGTCTCTGAGATTTAACCTTGTCAAGAGTGTGTTCTAAATTATGTGTTTTTGAAAACAACAACAACGACAAAAAAACCCCCCACCAAACAAAAAAACCAAACATGCACCAAACAAAACCCCTCAACCTTTGCATGCCTTGCTTGTCCTTGGCAGCGGCGTAGTTTTTCAAACTGAGTAGGATAATTTGATCCCCCAAATCAGGAGCATCTGCCTGAGCAGTGCTTCAGGTCTTGGCTAGCCCTGGAATTCAGGGAGAAAATTGTATTTTACTTGTTTAGTTCCAGCGTTTCTCTTGACGTGTCTCCTCCCCTCTGCAGACGATGCTGCCCATCGGGTGCGTGCGGATCATCCCCTACAGTGACCAGTACGAAGAGGCCTATCGGTGCAACTTCCTAGGGCTGAGCCCACACGTCCAAATCCCACCCCACATCCTATCATCTGGTAAGAACCTGCTGCAGGACCCTCTCCTTCCCTTGTCATCTTACGTTAGAGGACACCAGGCTATTTTTTTTGTTTTAATAAGTATTGGCTGCATGAACTAAAGCCTGTGCCACTTCCTTTTGTTTTCCCCGTGTCCTTGCCTGATCAGTGGTTGAAAGGTGCAACACTTTCTTCACGCACTGATCCTAGCAGGGTCTGTAGCTGTGTTTTATAGTCTGGACTAGCACAGTTCATGCTCTTTTGGGCTCTTATTGCTCTAGAGTTTGCAGTCCTCGTGGAGGTCCGTGCTGCCACCCGCTCCAGTCTCTACCCGACTCTGTTTGATGACGAGCAGTCCCTCAACAAGTACGAGTTTGTTGTCACCAGTGGTAGCCCTGTTGCAGCAGATCGAGGTGGGTGATTTGAAAGCAGAAAAGTACCTGTGTCACTGAGATTAAAAGAGCATCTTGATCTTTACCTGATTTTTGTGCTGTTCATGTACTGGCCCTTAAGGAAGTCTGAGTAGAAGCCAGTTAGTTTGCAACTGGAGTGTTGCTGTTTGAGGTGAGGTTCACAACAGACTGATTAATTATACAGGCTTTGCTTTACCAGGTCAGCATTTTGGTTATTAATTTTCATAAGTGAGAAATGGATTCTGTAACACGGGTACAGGAATAATTGTAGGGAAATTCTGTAACCCACAGTGAACACTTCCTATCCTGAAATATTTGTGTGTTTATTTTGAGTAAGTCTAACTTATAAGAACCATGGCATTACTCATCTCCCACGTTCCACTTGATAGGCAGGTAGGACTGCTAGAAAAATACCCAGACTTTTTTATTTTACTAGCTTTGTTTAAGCACTTGAACATTTGCACCCAGATGTGGTCTGAGTCAGGTCCATCAGTCTTGTGTTTTCTGAGAAGTCTTAATTTAGATGAATTGCCTTCACTGAGTGTCTCAAAAGACATGGCATATGGCTCATCCTTCCTGCTCTGTCCCTTGAAGATGCAGATGCAAAGCAGAGGTTTGTTCTCTCCATAGTGTTCTTCCTGTTGTAGATCCCACATGTACAATTAGTGTACTTTCCATCCAACCAGTGGCATGTCCAGAAGCTTCTGGACAAAAATAGTCACTGAAAGGTCTTTTTTCCACCAAAGCATCAAACTTACAAGGCCACAGACTGCTGGGAAAAAAAGCCTCCTAGGGAATTCCAAAAAGTGTCCAGGAGTGCCTTGGGTTGGATATTGGTTTATTTTTTTGCTAAGTATCCTGGAACTACCTTTAGCAAGAGGAACATTAAACTGAGAGTAAGTGGAGACTTCAGAATTGAGGGTTTATATTTTTATATATACGTTTGTATATTGTACAAAACATGAAGATTTTTCATAACCTTGTGTTTTTAATGAACTTTTGATAAGGGAACAACAAAATCTAAGTAGCATTTAAAAGTGGGTCTGAAGAAAACAAAGGCTCCTGTTTGCACATCCTGGGGTCCTTCACTAAATTCCATGTTGCTTCTTGGATCAGATGCTTTTCTAGTGGGATGATCTTTAGCTCCTCTTCCATGGAAATGAAATCCAGGCAGGCCATTGGAGGATGTATTTAACAGTACTAAAGTAGTAGTAAAGGTGTAAACAGGTAACCTTTAGCTTGTGTGTCCTCTTTCTCACCCTTTCCCCCTCTTTCTGCTCCTGTAGTTGGCCCAACAATCTTGAACAAGATCGAAGCTGCCCTGACCAACCAGAACCTCTCTGTAGATGTTGTGGATCAGTGCCTTGTTTGCCTGAAGGAGGAGTGGATGAAGTAAGTACAGCTGCTTTGCTTTCAGAGAAACAGCTTTGGCACTGATCCTGGAGCAGATACAGCAGAGTGCAGGACAGACCTGTAGTCAGGTAACTGCTGCTGTAGCTGGATTTACAGGAGTAAATTAAGTCAGGAGTTAAGAATATCAGAGTTTTTCTGCTCTAGTCCTAACTCTCTTTTTGGCTTTCAGCAGTTTTTAACCTTTATGCTTCAGTTCACACATCTGTAGGTTACCTGCATGACAACACCTGTCTGCCTCACCTTCCTTAGGAGGATTAAATATGCAAATACCTCAGTGCCTGTCAGTGTGCAGCCATATCCCAGTGCAGGTAACACGCCAAACAGATGTCAGGTTTGTGCCTGCAGGCAATACATTTCAAAGGTGCAAGTAACTGTAAAGGAAGACCAGTCAGTCATGTGAAGCAATTCATGGAACATCACGAATGTGTGAATTTACCTGAAGGCCAGATGGACACTGGATGTGTCTCCCAGGGAGATTCCCAATTGTCACAATTAGTTGTTGTACTTTCCGCTAGAATGAAAAAAACAAACTAGAAATATGCTTGTTACTACTGAAAATGAGTCACCTCCCTAACTAATCCCTCTTCCTCATCAAAGCATGAGAATAGTTTCCATAAAACACTGGTTGAAGCTTTTGTTAATATTTATTTGCAGTAGGTGCCAAGAGAAACTCCACTTCTTGCTTGTTCCATATTTGATGAGTGAGTCCATTTAATAGTGACAGGAGTCTCTTGTTTCTGCAGTAAAGTGAAAGTCCTCTTTAAATTCACTAAAGTGGACAGCAGACCCAAGGAGGATACCCAAAAACTGCTGAGCATTCTGGGAGCTGCAGAGGAGGACAACGTCAAGCTTCTCAAGTTCTGGATGACCGGCCTGAGCAAGACGTACAAGTCCCACCTGATGTCAACAGTTCGCAGCCCAACGTCCTCAGAGTCCCGAAATTAAAGGGTGCCCAACCTCCCCTGCTGCCTTCAGAGCAGGGAACCCCGAGTTACCTCTGCTGAGCCTGCAGCACGTGCTTTAGGTGGATGGTGCAGCTCCAGCACTGTCCTCCCGTCCTCAAACCAACTTGAAGAGTGACTTGAGTCTTTTCTAATTGCTGTGAGACTGGACTAATAAGTGCTAATACACAGTGCTGCTCTCTGTCTGAAACTCAACTCTCAATCTATACCTGCACACTCAAGACTAAAACACAGCAACGCTCAAAGAATCAGTGTGAATTAATTAAAATCCCATCCTGTCCTCGTCAAGCATTCTGGTGCGGCAGCAGACCTCAGATCTAGATTCCTTGGCAAGACTCAGATGCCTGTGACAACATCCAGAGCTCCTGGGATTGGATATGGTTAATCTCAGCAAATCCCACATAAATCTCCAAAATGCCTGAGAGAACAAGAACCAAAAAAAAAAAAAAGAGACGTCACAGGGTGTGGATCACATGTAAATTATTTCAAACCACTTTATGCTCAGATTTAAGAGACTATTTTCTGCTGTAGCATAAGTCAGGATATCCCATGGGAGTCCTGTCACTCCTCTCTATTTATTTATATCTTAACTTGAGAAGGTTTCAGCATTTGCTTTGGAAATCTTGTCTGGGAGGGCGAATTGTAAAATAAGAAGTCTCAAAATGCAGCCTGCTTTCCTCTCAGAGGGTAAAATACTTGCCTTGTTTTGCCTGTGGTTGCAGAACTTCCAGGTAATGAAGATACACCCTCACCAGGATAAGGTTCTGGAGTTCTTCTGTCTTCAGAAGTAGTTTTTTAGCTTCCTAATTAAGTTAAGCAGAAGAGATTCAACCTGTAGGTGCTCCCTTATATAACTCTATAGTAGCCATTTTTGCTTAATAGTTCATGGAAACATTGGTGCATTTTTTAATTACCTAAGCAGATATTCCTTATCTGTACTGTAAGGAATCACTGTTTCTGTTGTGAAGTCTACGGTTTATGTCTTTTTTTGGTTTTTCTGGATCATTATTGGGAAAACTTGACATTACCACAGACATTCTGACCAAGCTAAAGGCAGGTTTTACCCAGGTGACCTTCTACACTCATTCAAGCTCAGAGAGGATGTTCCAACTTGTCACGAATTCTGTTCTTATATATAAAATATGCAGGTTGATTTTTGTCTGGAACATCTGTAAAATGGAGACAGGCATTAAATCTCATAAGAGCTATTTTTGTAAAAGGAACAAAGCCTGGTTTTGTGTTAATTTGCAATGTGTTTGTGTGTGTGGTGGTGGGGGAAGCAGCAGTTAGTCCACAAAATTCCTGCATCTTAGCCTAGATCTAACCTACAGAATTTAATAGTCTTTTCCTCTTAACATTGTTTGTGTTAGTTTATTGTAGAGTGTCCGGGTAGTCTTTATTTTTGTACTTCAAAACTGTTTTGGTCCTATTCAGAGCTGTATAACACAGCAGGTGAGACATTACTTGGCATTTACACCTTCTCAATTGCTGAGCTGGTTTTATCTTTTAAAAACCAGCTTTCCTAAGCAATCCAACATCAAAACCTAGTCTAGTCATTTCTTCCAAAACAGTGAAAAGGTGGTCACAAGGTCAAGGCTGAGGCTGCTGCTTCTTCCTTGTGCTTGGTGAGTCATATGCGATGTTGCTCCATCTTCATCCTGACCTGACAGGGCTGTCATGGACAACCAGACTCTGGATAACACATCATTTTTGAGCCAGGGCAAGGAAACCACTAACTTAGCGCTTATAAAATGCCCACAGGAAAGAAGGGGGAGAGCTGCTAAGTCAGTGAGCATATAACCCAGATGTGCTTGGCTGCCAGAACACATCTATACGTGGGATTACCAAATAGTTGTCTGGGCAAGTTCCTGCAGCTCGCTGAGGCCGCGGGTGCTCCCTTTGCCGTCAGCGATAGCTGGAATGTGCACAACTTAATTAACAAAAAGTCATGTCTGCAGACATCTTTCACCACCCTCCTCCCCTCCAAACGATACGCCTTAGAGACAAACTGATTAAGGCAGGATAATGCTTTATTCCGAGGTGATTTCCTTTCCTGCCTGGCTGAGCAGCGCGTACCCAGGAGCGAGGTGGGAGCGGCGAGTGCCAGAGTGCCAGCGCTGGGTCACTGCTGGGTGCAGGCAGAGACAAAGCCTTTTTGCACCAGTTCTGCCACCCCTGTCCCCTCAGCCGGGCAGGATCCAGCAGGTCAAGGCAGGTGATTGTCCCCCTCTATCCTGCCCTTGTGAGACCCCACGTGGGGTGCTGTGTCCAGCTGTGGGACCCCAACATCAGAAGGACGTGGAGCTGCTGGAACGAGTCCGGAGGAGGCCACGGAGATGTTTCATGTGCTGGAGCACCTCTGCTCTGCAGCCAGGCTGGGAGAGCTGGGGGTGTCCAGCCTGGAGAAGAGAAGGCTCTGGGGAGACCTGAGAGCCCCTTCCAGTGCCTAAAGAGGCTACAGCAGAGCTGGAGAGGGACTGGGGACAAGGGCATGAAGTGATGGGACAAGGGGGAATGGCTTCCCACTGCCAGAGGTCAGGGTTAGAGGGGATACTGGGAAGAAATGCTTGGCTGTGAGGGTGGTGAGGCCCTGGCACAGGTTGCCCAGAGAAGCTGTGGCTTTCCCATCCCTGCAAGTGTCCAAGGCCAGGTTGGACGGGGCTTGGAGCAACCTGGACTAGGGGAAGGTGTCCCTGCCCATGGCAGGGGGTGGGACTGGATGATCTTTAGGGTCCCTATTGCGTGTCTGCAGCACAAGGGCTGGTGCTTGGGGATGGCTTGGGTATATGGGGAAGGATTTGGTGTTTGGGGGTTTGGTTTTTGGAGAAGAGTTTGCTGTGTGTGGAAGGGATCAGTTCTGTGTGTGTGGTTTTGGTGTATGTGAGGAAGGGTTTTGGTGTTTGGGGAAGAGTTTGGCATGTGGGGAAGGGTTTGATGTTTCGGGAAAGGTTTGGTGTTTAGGGGAGGGTTCGCTGTTTGGGGAAGGGTTGGATGTGTGGGGAAGGGAAGGGTTCAGTGTATGAGTGCTTGTGTGTGCGTGCAGGTTTGGTGTATGGGAAGGGGTTCAGTGTTTCGGGAAAAGTTCGGTGTGTGGGGTTTTGCTGCGTGGGGAAGGCTCAGGCCCAAGCTCAGGCTCGGGCCCAGGCCCGGCAGCCCCTCCCCGGTGCCTCCCGCGCCTGCGCGCCGCTCCCGCGGGATGTGTCCTGTGGGATGTGTCGTGTCCTGTGGGATGTGTCCCGTGGGATGAGTCCCGCGGGATGAGTCCCGCAGGGCTCCCTCGGGCCGCGCTTCTCGCCGTGGCGGCGGCGGCGGCCGCGCTGGCGGTGGCGGCGGTGGCGGCCTGGCGGCGGCCGCGGCCGCTCCGGGAGGTGCTGTTCTTCCCGTCCCGGCCCTGCTGCCTCGAGGCGCTGCTGGCCGAGGCGGCGGCGCCCGGCGCGCCCGCCCTGCCCTGCCCGTGCCCGCTGCCAAGGGCCGAGACCTCGCTGAGCCGCCTCGTGCGGCGCCTCCTCTCCGCCCGCCGCTCCCTCGACCTCTGCATCTTCGCCTTCTCCTGCCCGCAGCTCGCCCGAGCCGTGCAGCTGCTGCACCGCCGCGGGGTCCGCGTCCGCCTGGTGACGGACGCGCAGTACATGGGGCTGCACGGCTCCCAGATCGGCCGCCTGCGCCACGCGGGTGAGCGCCACCGACCCCGGGCGCGGGGGGGCCGCGGGGACACGGGGGAGGCTCGGACAGCCCCCAACAGCTGCCGTGTCTTTGTAGGGATCCAGGTGCGCCACGACCAGCACAGCGGGTTCATGCACCACAAGTTCGCCATCGTGGACCGCAGGATGCTCATCACGGGCTCCCTCAACTGGACCACCCAGGCCATCCAGAGCAACAGGGAGAACGTGCTGGTCGTGGACGACGCCGCGTGCGTGAAGCCTTTTCTGGATGAGTTCGAAAGGATTTGGGAAGAGTACAATCCCACCAATTACGTTTTTCCCAAAGTCAGTAACTGATTGAGCTGCCGTACGGGGCTGGTGGAGCACTTGACAGATAACACCCACGAATTTATTATTTTGTGTAGACATAATTGTTCTGTATCCATCTGGGTGCAACTTGGGTAAACTCCTCCAGAAAAATGAAGTGCTCAGTGCCCTAAAATGCCACAGATCCCTTGCTGTGGGTCATTCCTGTGCTAGAGGGAATGACCCACCTGTTTGTGAGTTGTTTTGCGAGGATGACAGTGACAGAGCTGCATTCAGAGGCATTAAAACATTGGGCAGACTCGTTGCCGTGCCTTGGTGCAGTCAAGGTATGTTCATACCATCCTGGGCAGGTTTTTCAGTGGTAAAAGACACATTTGCCAACTTGGGGTACTGCAAATGGAATTGTGTCACAATGGCTCCTCTACACCAGTAACTAAAGGAGAGATTAGAGGGCTGCAGCAGTTTGAGTTTGTATAGATTAAGCACCTGAGTTACATTTCTTGTTGGCATTAATTGTTGAAAGTTTGTAAAAGGAAATTTGTGGGAAATAGGCAGAAATTTCTAAGTTTTGACTGTGTATGTTTCTTTTGGTTAAAGATTACTAGAGAGCTCTGGTGTAAAAGAATGAGCACAGATACTAATGACAGACTTGTCTTCCAGCAAGGAAGTGTAGGCAAGACTGGAAGGAAATGAGAGAAAACTGTTCTCTGGGAACAGTCAGTCTGTCTGGAGAGCAGACATGGCTGGAGTTGGGTCACACACTTTGGGAGAGGTCTGGAAACCCTGGTTCTTTCAGGTGCTGGGACACCATGTCCTAGTCTGGGTCAGTGACCTCACCTGTGCTGGCAGCAGCAGGGAGGGAAAACAAGGGGAGGGAGGTGACATCTCTGTCCCTGCAGCTCAGAGTGGAAGAAAAATGATGTAAACCAAAGGATTTCAAACTCTGAATAGTGGCTGTGTAAGAATTGTTTCACACTGAATACAAAGTGCTTTAACCTTTTTTCACTTTGAGAGATTACCTGTTACCAGTTTTTTTACCAGCGGTGCTGTGACTGGCACTGCCAAATAAACCATTTTCACAGAAAACCTCAACATCCTCATTTGGTTTTTGCCCTGCAATTCCTCTAAGTCCTTAGGTGTTATTTAGGATACACGGATATCACCAGAGATTGCAGATTTGTTCTGTTCTGCCTGAGAAAGTTCGGATGGAGGAAAGAACACGATGTTACCTGTGGTGTAGCAACTACAGAAGCACTTGGGGAAGGTCATTCTCTAGTAAATCCCGTTCAACAGCACTGGATTTAAACTACTCTAAATAAATTACTGCTTATTAAAGTGCTGCCTGTTGCATTTCCTTTGTGAAGTGTGACTATAAAAGCAAACAGCTCCCTCATTTTCAGGCTCTGGCCTCTGCCCTGTTCTTCTTTTTGGAAGAGAACACCTCACACACGGCACGCAAAGGGTGGTGCAAAAATAGTTTATTACGATATAGTTAATGTAAAGTTAGGTAATTATATTTACAAAGTAAAAATGATCAGCTACATCCAGGGGAGCCTAGCATGTCACACAAGGTTTTGTAAGGAATAAATACTGTGAGAAAGAGGGATGTGTCTATTACATCAAGCAGCCGATGGGGAACGGTGGCTCTTAAAAAAGCACTGAAATAAACTGGGAGTGGAAGGGAGAAGGGAAGGAGAGAGGAGCTCACGCACACTGAGAAACAGGAGCCTCCCACACTCTTCCCCATTGCAGAGGGAAAATACCCTGTGTGGGAGGTCAGGGGCTGCAGCATCCCAGCACTGCCCGGGCTCTGATGCCACTTTGCTGCTCAGCCACGTCACAGGTCAGAGGTGGAGGGCTGGCTGCTGCATCCCCTCATCACAGAGATGACTCTTGCACCCTCCTTGCTCACAATTCCTTCGGGTCATTTCCATGTACAAGTGGCAGACCATGGAGTTAACCCAGAACGAGTCCCCGCTGGTTACAGGTCAGTCGTGGGGTAAAACTGTTCTCTGAGAGAACCAAGGCAAAGCTCTTTTTCCATAGGGTGGTGAAGTACCTGAACAGCCTGCTCAGACACCACCCACAGCCTTGCAGAGCTTCCTTCTGTCCCCCCAAACCTTTATCCTTTCAAATGATTCTTTTAAACTCTCAAGCCACCTAGAACTCCAGGACCCGGGAGGGTAGGCCCAGGCCAAAGCCAGAGCATTCCTGTTTTCTACTTACCATGGTCTCTAGTATTTTACATGCTTTACTGTCTCTAGTTTAGAACAAACAGTGAGTGTTCCTGTCGTCCTGCACACAGGGTGAAGAAAGCATGAAGAAAACAATGGTAATTGCACCCATTATTTACAAGTTCACGGCCAGCTGGGTTAGTTCAGTTGGAACCAACTCGTCTGGCTCATCAGGTTTCTCTAGTAAATCCCACACCCTCTGTTTCTTTAGCAGCCTCACACTGAGGCCAGGCTCACGTTGTTCCCAGCCTGGTGCTCCCTGCTCCTGCAGCAGCACGTTGGATCCTCTTCTAAAAAGTGGTTTGTACTACAGGATCACGTTCAGCTCAGGAGTAACTACGTTGTAGGGACAGCTACGTTGGAGGTTACACACACTGCACCACCACACTGCTGTGGGACGTGAGTCTGTGCAGCAGGGGCTGTGGATCCCTTGGGAAGTCCAAGAGAATCCCAGATGTGCTGAGCAAGGAAGCACAGTGTTACAGGTGCCTCCCAAATCCGGGGGCTCACTGTGCTCACCGTGACAGCCCCAGGTGACTGTGCAAGGAGAGCTGTGTCACACCAAGGAGTTGTTGCTGCTCTCTATAACAACAGGTAACAGTTTGCACATGCACGGCGTCGGTGCCACTTTCAAACACAAGATTACCGAGTCCTCTGAATGGAAAAAAAATACCCCAAATTTATAGCAAAGTAGGTTACAGCGGTCAAAGGGACTGTACACAATCTTTGGACAGGTACCTTCAAAACTAAAGGTGTAGGTCAGCAGAAAAGGCTTGAAAATATATTTATAACAGTCCTAAAACCCCAAAGAAATGGTTTATCAGGGAAGACAGGGTGGGTTGGACACGTTACACTCATCGCTTCTTCCCCAACCCGCACGTGGAACAAGATTTAAAAATCAAACCCACAACTCAGTCGCAAAAGAGAACCCTCTGCTAATTGCTGAGGAATAAATATTTACACTGCGTGCTTGGAACACTATACAGGTTTTAAATTACCTTTTTTTTTTTTTTTTAAGAGAAGAATAACAAAGCTTTTTTCCTTTAAAAAATGGAAAAAAATTACAGAGCAAAGACCAGCTACAGCGAGTGTGTGTGTGCTTGAGTGTCCACAACAAACTGAGTATCTGAACCAGGACAAAAAATGCAAAGGTCTCATGGAAGTGCCATCAAGTACAGTCAGTACAAAAGTGACGTATTTTGCAGTGTGAGGTGGTGAAGCTTTTACTGCAGCCCAGTTCTCTGGTACAGAAAAAAAAAAAAAAGGGACTTTTCTGGTTTGCAAGTCAGCACCAGTTCTACACAATTCTGGTTTTGAAGCAAACGAACACAGCTTGCTTCTTTTTTTTTTTTTTTTTTTTAATAAGTGGGCAAAGAAAAGGTGAAATTTAAAGAAGGATTCAGTCTAGTTCAGGGGAGATGGTGCAAACGGGAGGAAAATTTTACTCAGGAAAAAAATAAGATTACTTGGAGCTGACGAGAAGACGCCTGTGCCTTCACTGCACTTGACTTTTCCTAAACCCAAGTCAGTGCTATCAATAGTGTGGAGTGGTGCAAAATGCAGCAGCTTGCCCACACACTTTCCTATTTAAATAACTACTGATTAATCCAAAAAGACGGATGAAGCCTGGAGCAGGAAGAAGAAAGAGGATAACTAAGGACCACTGCTATGAGTAATAAGCCTCCCAGCTGGCTTTTCTGCACGCCCCTCTCCCCACCTTATTTTCAAGCACTGCTCTCTGCAGGAAAAGTTCAGGTTTTGGCTCTTTATTGGTGCTGCAGGTTCTCCCTTTACTGAATAAGAGAACACCACCACCTGTTCATTAAAGACCCCCTGGCTTAGAGAGAAGTATTTTCAACCAATAAGTTCAGCAATGAGATTAATTAATTTGGCTTATTAAACACCACTGAAGCCCTGACAGTGGTGGCTGGTCCCCCCATCCCTGCACACACACAATGTTCCCTGTGGTCCTTCTCTCTGTTCCCTGGGGCTGTTCTCCTGCCAGCCAACACCTTTTATTTCAGCTGCACCTGGTAGTGCCAGGGTGTTTTGTTTGTTTGTTTTTCCTCAGCAAACCTGCCTGTTTTGCTTTTCTAAAGCAATTTGAAGGTCCGGGCCAATATGGATTAAACAAAAGGAAACCTCTGAGCAGCTGATTCCCTGGAGCTGATCATACAGAGTCTGGGTAATCCTTAATTCAAATCCTTTTACAGATGTTTCCGGGAGCCCCTAAAAGAGGGAGGGGGGTGATGTGAGGACTGACATTTTCTGTACAATAAGGTAAAAAAATAGTGGAAAGAGAGAAGAAAAAATCCAGCTTCATTCCTGATGCTGCAGGATCCCTGGCAATGCCTCACCAGAGAGATGCAGTGCAGTGCCTTGGGTGAAGAACTTACAAAAGTGGCCCAGAAGTTTCTATAATCTCTTGCTTAGCCCAGGGACATGTCTACAGGAAAGGAGCAAGAGCTGTACAAGTGTTCCTGGGCTGTTTCTCCCCCCACTAACCAGCAGTAATATTTTTATATGTGTATAAATAAGAATATCCCCCACCAGCCTCTCTTCACAGGGTGATTTAGGGCTGGAGCACTACAGAGAAAGGGCAGCTCTGGACCCTCCCTGTCTTCAGCACAGAGCTTTGCCAACACATGCAGTGTCTTGCTGCCCATCCTCACCCCTTTCTTAAAAAAAAAAAAATATCATATTAATGTATTTACAGATGCTAAGTCAAAAGCTGGGGATGATCTGCTCCATGTGTGCCCTCCACCTGCACAGCTGGTCTCTATGTTAAGAAATCAGCCTGGAAGCAGGAGCTTTCTGGCAAAGAAATCCAGTGCTCTTACTAGGCTCAATAACTAGTCCCAGGCAGGACACTAAGCTGCAAGAGAGGATTTTTTGGTATGAGCAAACGTACAGCAGAAAACTTCTCTCCGTGGGGAGCCTCCCAATGCTCAGCAACACGATCCTGTATCAGAAAGGGCCCATCCTGTGTCCCCAACGCCACCAATGAGCCAATGCAAATAGCAAGTGCCAGTCCTCAGAATTACGGCTCCTGAGCCAATGAAGCATCCAAAGGAAAAGCAGGATTTGCTGGGGGACATAAGAAGGGTCAAGGTCCACGTGGCAAGAAGGAGACCAGCACGTTCTGCTCAGTTGGCTAAAGAGGATGAAGTCCCATCATAAGTCTTAAGAGGAGGAGGAGGAGGAAGCTGTTCTCCCAGAGGCAGTGACGTCTTCTAAGGGAAGAGCAATGACAATGACAAGGCCCACACGCCACTCCACATCCATGCTGCATCCCACAGCCTCTGCCGGGACATCACAGCTCACCAAGGACCCAGAGCAGCCAGAGATGAAGTGTAAAGGTTATCCCTGCTGAAAGGAGGACAGATGACTTTGGATGTGACCAAGCCACGCTCCAGGGCATCTTTCCTACCCTGCTCCCATCTCCAGGACTTCCATGCACACCGAGGCACGCAGAGCATCGCAGCAGGAGAGCGTCCCTGGACGTGCTCTGCCCACTGACAGGTGCTGACATCTTGTCTGGGGACAAGTGGTGCTCCTGTGGGCAGGACCCGAGTGCTGCCACGAGTGCCCCGGGAGGTTCCAAGCCGAGCACGTGGCCATGGCAAGGCCACACAAGCTGGACGAGAGCCTGATTCTCACCACGTTCTGATGACATCGTCTCCTGCAGAGGGCCTGGTGGCTGGAAGGGAGATGCTGCTAAAAGCAGGAGGATGAGGGCGACTCTTGTGGTGCAGCCTGGCAGGACTGGAGATGTCCATCCCCAGCCCTGTGGTGCTGAGAGCTGCGCCTGCACTGCCCGCCTAGCAGACCCAAAACCAGCAGGGAAGGAGACAGAGCTGCCTCAACCATGTGATGAGTGCCCAAGGACAAGAGGAATCTTTGCTCCTGGTGAAGGCCAGGATGTACCTTTAACATCCCAGCCTGATGTGATGCAGTTCACTTGGCACATGAACAGGGCTGGGAAGCCAACGTGCTGGAGAGCTCCTTCAGCCC
The DNA here is from genome assembly GCF_001604755.1 of Lepidothrix coronata. Classification (NCBI taxonomy): domain Eukaryota; kingdom Metazoa; phylum Chordata; class Aves; order Passeriformes; family Pipridae; genus Lepidothrix; species Lepidothrix coronata. Next base: position 2,922,757 of record NW_016690281.1, read on the forward strand.
TGGCGAGTGGCGAGGCAGGACCTGGGGGCTTTCCAGGTGGCATCTTGAAATTTAGCCCGGGATGAAGCCCCAACACCTGAGCAGCTGCTACAAAACAGCACAGGCTTCTTCTAGGAAGCCTCTGCTCAGCTGGCTGCGACCATCTAGTGCTACCAGCTCCTCAACTCACTTTTGGTTTGTATCCATTTATTGGCCTCACGGTGCTAAACTGTGTATTTTAAATACAAAAGCTACTAGGACTGAGAAGGTCTGAAGCACATACTGGTTTTGAGACTTTTATTTCAGGAAAAGATTAAAGAATTAAAATAGGAGCTGCCCTGCTGACAAGAAGAGTTGAATTCAAGAAGCTGATAAAAAAGGAGCATTATACGCATTGAGCACTGTGCATTTTCAGTCAATATTGGCTCTACTTTCTACTCTACTTTCCTTTGACTAGGAAAAGGGAGTTTCACATGCGCACAGACCCTGGGATACACGGGACTCAATGAGAGGAAGGGAGTAACAGCAAAAAAAGAGAGTGCTGGGCTTGATCTAACAGAGGCAAGAAAGTGATCTTACAGCTCAGCCCCTGGAACACCAACTCCGACCACCAGCGAGACGGGAGCAAAGACGCGCCGACGGGGCAGACTTGGTGCACTTCAGTAGCTGCAGCTCCCTATCCAAAACCACCTGGGCAGCCACCAAAGCTCGCCAGGCTTCGGTGGCACCTACATTCAGGATACGGCACAGTCACGGGGCAGGAGAATCACTTCTTGTATCCTTCTCCAGCGGGATGTCAGTGTTGTACCTCCAGACTCGCGCTCCCCAACAGCTTCCCCCGGGCTTTCCCCCCTTGTAGGTGCAAGTAATGCAGTCGAGATCAATGATTAGATCAGGCTCCTGGCGTGCTCTGAGCACTGGGTCTCTAGACAGCAGTAAGAGCTCAGTCTGGCCGACACCACCCAGGCCCTGCTTGCACACCAGAGCGGCCGGTACGACAGAGCTATAGCTTATTAACAGGCTACTGAGCCTTAATACTGACACTTAGTGTAATGGTTTACAGTAAAGAAAGGATTCTCCTACAAAGCGCCGAAGAGAGGGGGGAAAAACCCCCAATCCAATCCCTTCCTCTCTCTCTCTTTCTCTCTCAGAGTCTCTGGAGCATCTCACAAGCAGGGAAAGGAGCCGGGGAGGCGAGGGGGCGGCGGGGGGGCACCACCGCGGCGCCGGGTCCCGTCGGGAGCCTCAAGACGAACGACAGCAAGGACAGTCGTAAGGAACGAGAGACAAACGGTGCTGGTGCTGTGCTGCCTCAAGCTGGGAGGTGCGCGTGGTCAAGCGGAGCGGGGAGAACTAGTCTTTCTTCAAGTCCCTGGATTCAAAAAGCTTCAGGCGTTCTTGCACAGTCAGGCCTTCCTTCAGACTCTGGGAGAGAGAAAAGACAAGAGAGCGTGGGACGTGGGCGGGCGCCTGGCACGAGGAGAGGGGGCGATGCTCAGGCAGAGGAGACGAGGCAGTGGAGGGATGGGCTCCTGGGCGGAGAGATTAGTGGGACATGCTGAGAGAAAACACACGGTTATGGAGGGCGGTTACTGGTGCCTAGAGAGAGGGTGAGATTGCAATGAACCAGGCGACGGACGAGAAGCGAATGAGAGGCACACACCATGCTGCAAGCGGGATTAGCTGACTGGGAGATGGCCCCCTGGGCCCATGGTGCAGTGCTGGATGGGGCAATTCCAGCAGAGCTCCGGCAATGAAGCTTGGATTTGCTACCCTAAAGCCCCAGGATGCTGAGGAGGACCTGCACACTGGTCCTTTCTTGCCTCCTGCACCACTGTGGCACCCATGGGGACGGTTCTGGCTCTGGTCAATGCAGGATTTGCTCCAGGAGCCCTGGAAACTGGTGTGTGCTGCCAGTGGCCATCTCAACCACTCTAATCCCAGCCTGGGATTAAACCAAGCCAAAAGTGCCTCGACTGCCCAGGGTTAGACAGACAACTCCTAAATTCTGCTCAGGTATGGCAGGGTCTGATGGCTGATCCAATTCAGATGCAGCATCCAGATTTCAAGGCACAACGCTCAGCTGACCATCACATAGGCCAGCCCTCCTAGCCCTTGGCACTTGGAACTGTGAAATCCCTCACCTACATGTGGGAACCCAGGAGAACAGCAATGAGAGGGGCAGAAACCCAGAAACAAATTGCTTGACTCCTGTAAATCAGCTTTAAGATGAAACCAGCCCGAGGGGACACACCAACCTAACACCAGCCTCTCTCCTTCCTCCAGCCTCAAACCTGTGGCATGAGAGATTCAGGGGAGCAAAGTCTTGGGAAGTGAGTTGTCCCTGCTTGCTGTGGATGAGTTGGCACAGCCATCCCCCCTAAAAACAGCCCCCAGAGCCAGGGTTCTGCCCCTTCATGCCCCACTGCTGGCACAGGCAGCTGCCTGCCAGCCCGTTCCTTGGAACTCGCAAGGAATTCACTCTGCAGCTGGAACATTATTTGCTTTACAGACTAAGACTTGGCACCTTCAAAGGCACAGACTGGAGAAATGGAACTCAGCTCCTATAAGGAAAGGCTGAGGGAATTGGGATTGTTCAACCTGGAGAAAAGGAAGCTCCAGGGAGACTTTAGAGCCCTTTCCTGTGCCTAAAGGGGCTCCAAGAGAGCTGGAGAGGGACTCTGGACAAGGGCATGAAGTGACAAGACAAGGGGAATGGCTTCCCACTGACAGAGGGCACGGTTAGATGGGATATTGGGAAGGAATTCTTCCCTATGAGGGTGGTGAGGCCCTGGCACAGGTTGCCCAAAGAAGCTGTGGCTGCCCCATCCCTGGAAGCGTTCAGGGCCAGGTCAAATGGGGCTTGGAGCAACCAGGGATAATGGAAGGTGTTCCTGCCCATGGCAGGGGGTTAGAACTGGATGATTTTTAAGATCCCTTCCAACCCACACCATTCTGGGACTTTATGATCCTATTAACAGGCAGCCATCTCTCCTTTTCCTTTCCCTTCCCTGACTGTGGTGCCAGAGGACTGTTCAATCACAGCAGCAGGTTAGACTTTTTGGATGGTTTTTTTTTCCCATGTGTTTATCAAGGCAGGACTCCATGATAAACTTGCCCCAAGGCTGTGCAGATTCCCATGGTTACTGTATTTCTGGAAATGTTTTTCCTCCCACAGACCCACAAACACAGAACGGCTTTGCCAGGCAGCACGGAAATGAAAGCACTGAATTGGACTGAATTTCCAAATGCTCTGTGCTTTCTTTCCAATGGGCAGCAGAGTCTCTTGGGATGTGAGTCTCTGAGCACACACTTCCTAAGGGAAGTTTACTTTGGGCCTCTTTAAATGGGAGCAACCCGTGCATTCCAGTTCGTGCATCTGATTTCTCATTAGATGGAAGGAGGCACCAGGAATCATTAGACCATTCTGCCTGATGGTACAAATTCCAGCAAATTCAGCCCCCAGGCAGTCTCACAACCCATTTGAGTTGCTGATGAGGGGAGCCTGATGAAGTGAGACTAATATGGGATGATATCTGAGATAAAGGGATCCTCCATCACACTTCCTGGGGCTCTCCAGCCACCCCTCTGTCACCGTGCTGGGAGCTCCCCTCTCCTCTAAACTGCCTCTGCAGGTGCTCCAACCTCAGTCTTCGCCACAGGCCAGTAAATTTAACTATTGCTCCAGTTAATGGAGATATTTGGCTCATTGAGTCAGCCTCATTTCTCAACAGCTCCCTCCTTTTGCTGGATGAGCTTGGAAGCCACTGTGTGGGATGCAGGTGCAGTGCCAAGGGACGGAGAGCAGCTGGGTGGACACTGGGGGCTGGACTAGGACTGGAGAGAAGGAGGAGGAGGAGGTTACTGGGGGAGGAAGACTCTTGCTCAGGCACAGATCAACCTGAAGATGCAGCAATTATGGGCAAAGGAAATTTAGGGCAGCCCAAGACATCATCCTCTGCAGTTGAGGCAGGGGCCACCATTTCCCATGCTCCAGGCTGTTGTGGGAAATGCACTTACAGGCATCCCTGACCATTCCTCCACCTGGCTAACAGCAAACTGGGTGTTTTCCTGTGAGACCTGGATGGTGCTGGAGTTTAGTCTGAGGCATGCAGAGTCATTCAGGCGTGCACACTCAGTGTCCCACGCTCCCAACACAGCAAACAGGGAGACGTGCCCCACCATGCCCAAATCCTCTCCGTGTCGGTGAGCTGTGTTGGAGAGGGTGGGAGGAGCAGGAAGACGAGAAAGCCATATTCCCCCGGGAAGAGCCAGAGAGGCCGTGTTTCATACAGATCCTGGGTGCACTGACTTCTCCCCTCCCTTCCCCGCCCCCCCGAGGAAAAGAATTAGCCGTAAATAAACGGGTCAGTCATCAAGAGAAGAAGGGCTCTGGTTTGCCGTGGAGGTGTGAGCAGGGCATGCAAAAGTTGGGCCGCTCCCGTGGGCAGCTGCGTCGCTGGGCGGGTGCCGGTTTGTTTACCTACGTGGCAGGGAACCTGGACTCGGGTTCATTTCAGTTATCCCATGAGACCTGCTCAATAACGGACTGTTGAAGGAAAAAGCAAAATAAAGAAAAAAAAAAACAAAAACAAAAACAAAAAACAAGAAGCTCATAAATCCCAAGTGCATTGGCGCTGGCGCAGCCCCAGCCCCCGCCCCGCAGCGACAGCACCCAGGCACAGCCCGTGCTTGCTCTCCTCTCCTCTCCTCTCCTCCTTTCCCACCAAGCAACACACACAGAGACCACAGAAAAAGTGATCTGAGTTGAAGTGGTGAAGGGAAACCCAATATCAGACTGGCCCAGCAGGTCTGAGCTGCCCCAAAATGCGCAGAGGTCTCTCTGTGTTCACTGGGTGCAGCGCAGGCACCCCAAGCTGAGGAGCTGCCGCTCACAGAGCTCTGGGAGTGACTGTTTCCCCATGTGGGCACCGAGCTTGAAGGCTTTTGCCTCTCCTGCAAGGGCCCAACCACTTCAAACATCAGCATGAGACACCAGGTGAGATGCAAAGCAGGTTTGCTCATGCTCATCTTCCTCCCAGCAGACTTATGTTTAATGCTGACTCCTGATCAGCATTATTTGCCCTGTTTTATCCCTGTAGTCCCATATGATGTAACTGGCTGCCAAGGAGAGCTTGGCACAGCATCACTGGGCTTTGGGACCAACAGCAAGCACAGAAGGGCCACAGAGGCACAGGGCCATCTGCACCATGGTAACACACAAGGAAAGTGTGTGTTAAATAGGCCCAGGACCAAGGCATCGTTGCCACACAGAAAGACCAAAAATCTTGCAGTCATGAACCCTAAAACCTATAATGATGTGCACATTTCCACCTCAATTTCAACTGAAAATAGGGAGCAAATACTGGGATAGTCCTGTGAAAGACCAAAGAACAGGGTGAACTTCATCCTTTTTTTCCAAGCAGGGAGCAGCTTCACACCTCCAGCTCAGCAGGGTCAGGAGTGGGGGATCGGGCCCTGCCTGGCTGCACAGTCAGCCCTTTTGCAGTCAAAAACCATCCAGGCCAGCACTAGTGACTGGGAAATTCTCAGTTTTCTTCCCCTACCAATTTCTTCCCACCTGGGACCCCCAATGGAGAGTAATGTAGGCACTCCCCATTCCCATCCCACTGGGCAGGAGATCTGAGCTCACCTTTGACCTGATATTCCTTAGTTGCCGGCTAACACTGGATCTGTCTTTCTTCAAGAAATCAGGGTTGCTTTTTGATTTCATAATATCTGGGAAGAAGCAAAAGAAGGGGGGTTAGCCTGGTGCCCACTGCATTCCTGCAGGGCTGGGGCTCCTCTGCCCTCCCAGCCCGGGCAGGTGTCCTGATGAGCCCGGCTCAAGCAGCACCGCCCTAAAGGCAGAGGGAGCTTTTGAGGGTCTCTGCCCCCCTGCATCACGGGGTTTTCCTGATGCCAAATGCCAGAAGGCCTTCAAAGCCCATCAGCTTCCCATCTGTGGGCTGGAAGGCCAAGTCCTACACTCAGGCCCGGATGCACGTGTTAGCTTGGGACACCCAGGACTACTTAGAGCTGCTGGAGGAGGACTGACCATATCCCGATACAGTGGTGTTCACAGGGGATTTCTCTCCCTGAGCTTCTGTGGCTGCTTTCAGCTGCTCTTTCAACCTGCTGATATCACAGTCTGCCTTGGCCTTCACGATGCTCAGCTCCGTGTAGATGTCTTTGTACTTGTCGCTGGCGTATTTCTTATCCTGGCAAGGGAACAAGAACAACCCGATGGAGCCAGACAGACAGCTGGAGCCGAGGGGTTTGTGGATGCACTGAAGAGGAGCTTGGCAAATGCCAACGGAAGAAGAGCCGGCAGCAGGAGAAATGCTTGGCTGGGGCAACACACACCCTCGAAGCTGCTTCCAACAGCGTTACGGGACTACGGGACTTGAGACAGGCGGAAAGCTGTGAGCCAACGGCGAGCACACAGTGCTGCCCGTGCAGGCAGCCCCTCAGCTACAGGATTGTTTGTGGCTTTTGATTTTAGCCAACACACAGAATTCAAGCAGAATTCCCAGAAATGGCCTTGGCTTGTCCAGAACAAACCAGATCCACTGCTGCGAGGCTGGGCAGATCTCTTAACGCTGATTATTTTTGCCATTTAAGTCTGATTTGATGTGACAGAAAATGGGGAAATCACACTAAAGGGGATGTTTTCCCACACTGTCTCCTTTGTGGAATAAGTCCTAAATTGATACAGTCACAGTGGAGTGCTCTACTGATGACAGGAAAATGGGTATTGAATTCCATTCAGGGGAAAAACTTAATATTGTTTCAAATCTGGGTATAAGTGGGCTGAAACCTAAGAGCGCATACACACACACATGCAGAAGCAGAGCACAGAAAGAGGACTTGCAGAACCATCCCTGGCATTACCCTCAGTGCTGTCTGCAGCTCGTCTTTGAGGGAGCTGATCTCCTGCTTCAGATACTGGATTTCAGACTCTTTGACCCGCAGCAGGACCTGTGGGAACAAACCCAGCATGTTTTCCACCCAAGCAAATGCAGTTTGATCCCGAGATGCTCGCCCGCTATGCCCAGTGACAACTGAGCCAGGGCTGGAGGCTCAGCCCCACAAAGCCTCTGGTTCACCCTTCTTCTGATGCAAGAAAAGTCCTCCTGAATCTCCTGGGAACTTGGCCAAGCTTGCACCACTGATGTGGTCCCTGCACAGTCCTCAGTTCATCCCCACTGCTCTGCATGGACTGGACCCCAGGGACAAGCAGAGACTGGAGAAGGAAGAGCAAGTGTCTGACTTGACACAGTGAGGAGGGAAGATCAGGACCCTAAAATCTCCTGGCCCCATTGCAGCCCACCATGCACAGTGCTGACCAGCCACACAGATCTGATGTCAGAGGGACAGATGGCTGTGACACAGTGACATGGGATGGCTCCCAGGGGCCACAGCACATGTGCCCACCCATGTGCCCCTCGGCACGGCCGCGGCAGATCTCACCTCCAGCTCGTAGGCGTCCTTGCCCTGCGTGAGAGGCGACCCAGCAGCCTCTCCCCCGCCCTCCCCCATCAGCAGGCTCCTCAGTTGTGTGATCTCTTCAGCCAGGCGATTATTCAGCTCCTGGGAAGAGGAGAGCTGTTGTGGGAAGGGGGAGCACGGCCACTGCTCGGAGCAGAGCCCAACATCACCCGTGCTGGCTGCCCCGGGCACAGCAGGGACCCTCACCTGGTTGTGAGCGTTGAGCTCCTGGTTCTCCCGCTGGCACTGGCGGAGGGCCTGCCTCTCAGCCTCCAGCGCCTGCGCCAGGTGGGCATTCTCCAAACACTTCTGTGAATACTGCTCCGAAAGCACCTCCAGCTCCCGCTGCACCGACTGCAGCTCCTCCCTGCGGAACACATGCTGGGTAGTGTCCTCTCCACATACAACCCCCCCCATGCCCACTCTTACTTCAGCATCCCAGGACAACCCAACAGGGATCTGAGCACTGAGGATGAGGACTGCATACTCCCTTTGGGAGCCCGGAGCGAGTCAACCCTTCTCTGTCCCAGCTGGGAGAACAGCCTTGCCACGAAAAGCTCAGCACCTCCTCCTTGCCTGTTACATCTGGCTGAACGACCCTTCCACTGCAGCTGCGTGAAAAGCAGCACCATGGCTGCACATCTGCTACTTCTGGTGACCACAAAGCAGCTGAATTTGGGTCATGTGGGAACATTGATCTGAGGACTGAAAGATTACGGGCAACCAGGAGGTTCCGGTGGGTGCAGCGGGGCTGGGAAGGAAGAGGTCCCTGCAATGGCAGGTGTGCCCCAACTCATTGCCAAAATCAAAGGGGAGAGAAGAGTCTCCCGCACACGTGATCTCCCCACAAGACAGCGACAGACTGAGGATGATGATGGTCTTACAGGTATTGCCTTCGGAGGGCCTCGATGTCGGCGTTGACACTGCTGATCTGGGAGCGCTGGGACTTCTCCAGCTCTCGCTCCAGCTCCTCCCGGTGTGCGTTCTTCATGGCTTCGATGGCTGCGTGGGACAGCACAGAGTTAGCACCCTCCGCTCATGGGAAGGTTTTTTGAGTTCTTATTTGTTTTTTAAAGGAACAAAAACCTGAATGATCCCAGCAAAGCTCCCACTGCATCACAGCCCCTTCAGTCTGTATTCAGGGTTCTGCAAATCCCATTTTTTCATCAAGTTCAAATGATTGTCCAATTCACACATTGTTTCCTGGACTGTGGGACTCCTAATGCAGAGACCCCAAGCTCCAGCGTTTTAACAATACCCGGGGCACTGAAGAATGAATTCAGTGTGGAATTGCCAATAAATTAACCACAGGAATGACTAATGTCTTTCTGAGCTGGAATGGAAAACAGATCAGACCACGCAACAGCCAAGAAGATGGGCACCAAACCTGGATAAAGACCAGGAGATGGGCCTCCATCCAAAACATCTCTCCCACCAGCCCTTTCCCATCTCCCTTTGCTCCCCACCCAGCCCTCATCTCATCCCTGCTCTGCTCCTCCATGGAGCAAACATCATCCCTGTGTCCCCATCAACACAGAGCTGCCACAAGGGACCCTCTGACGTGTCCCTGTACCTGAAATGGTGGCAGCTGTCTCCTCTGCCAGCAGGCGATCCTTCTCCTCCCGCAGCTTCTCCAGCTCCCGCTGGTGCTGCCGCTGCAGGTCCTCGATCTTCTTCTGGTGTGTTTCCTCCATGGCTGCAAAGCCCCTTTCACATGTTGCCTGCAAAGGGATGAGGGGAAGGGGTTGGCCCAGGAGCACAGGGCTGGTGTCACAGCAGTGGTGAGCCCACCAGGAGCCACATGCCAGCAGGTAGGTCAGCTCATGGTCAAGTAGGTGCATCATGCATCTTCCCCTTCCTCAGCCATGGAGGAGAATGAACCTTGCAAGGTCAGGGCTTATTCCTGCAGTTGCTTGACCCAGATAGCTCCGGTGAAAGGGGAGCACAGGGTAGGTCTGGGGGCAGACCCAACGGGGGAATGCAAATATATGCCAAAAAAAACAACCAAAAAAAAGCCTTCTATGCCCTTTCTGCTCGGTTTTCAATGCCCGGTTTTATGTGGCCACCTCTGGGTGGAAGCAGATGACATGTGACAAGAACAGGACTTTAATTCCCAACCAAGCATTGCTGCAAACATTGCAGGGGCAGTTACCTGCTATTTGAATTACTGGGAGTGAACTCTGGCCAGGACACAGGAGCAGCAATCAGGGGAGAGATCCTGAATTCCAGCCTGGCCCTTCTGCCCCCGGCACAGACCCCGCTCCTGCCTGTACAGCAGACAAATGCAAAAGCCTGTTCCCAGCTCAGCTGTCAGCCCAAGCACATCGGGATCCCGGATGGACACACGGCTGCAGGACAGAGGCAGGACCAGCAAAGCCACAGGCAGGCCCAAGCCACGAGCAGAGAAAGGGCACACACTGGGGACAAGGTGCTGAGCCCCATCAGACAGCTTGGGCCAAACCTGATACCAAGCACTGCACCAGGCTTTTCTCCTTAATGTCACAGGCTGGTTTTATTCCCTGATTTCAATGGATTCCTTCTTGATTAGCACTACTGTTTTTCAGAGGAAGGGAGAACTGTCACCTAGGGACCCCATGGGAAATTTAAAGGGGACAGATTCACTCCCCCAGCAACAAAACTGCTCAGGACAGTCCAACACCACTGACCTTCACTAACATGCACCCCTCAGCATCCCTTTATTGTCAAATGCTCTGTAACCTCTGCCAACCTCATTCTCCATTTTCAGCTCCAGTGGTTTTTTCCCTCCCCTTTAAGTTTTAATCCCAAGGCAGTCTTCACTTTCTCAGCCTTGTTGTTTTTTTTTAAACTCCTAACTCAGTGCCAGAACCTGCCTGGACTTGGCTGACTGGAGTGGCACAGAGCAGCCCTGCAGGATTCTTCATTGCACACAGAATCACAGAATATGCTGAGTTGGAAGGGATCCACAAGGATCATGGAGTCCAACTCCTGAAACACCTCTAATATTAGAGGAAAAGGGTGAACACTCCTCTATAGGTCTGGCTCCAGATTCACTATTTAATGTATTGTAAATGCATTGCTACAAATCCAGGAGACTTGAACACGTACAAACTGGTATCTCATAAAATCATAGTTGGGAATTGAGTTGGAAGGGATCTTAAAGCTCATCAGGGTTCCAACCCCCTGCCATGGGCAGGGACACCTTCCATTATCCCAGGTTGCTCCAACTCCCATCCAACCTGGCCTTGGACACTTCCAGGGATGGGGCAGCCACAGTTTCTCTGGGCAACCTGTGCCAGGGCCTCCCCAGCCTCACAGCCAAGAATTTCTTCCCAATATCCCATCTAACCCTGACCTCTGTCAGTGGGAAGCCATTCCCCCTTGTCCTGTCACTCCACGCCCTCATCCAAAGTCTCTCCCAGCTCTCCTGGAGTCACTTAAGGGGCTCTAAGGTCTCCCTGGAGCCTTCTCTTCTCCAGCCTAAAGAGTTACTTTTATGTTACCGATTCTACATTCTCCATCAGGTTCTGAAGAGAAGAATCAAGCACACTGAAGCCATTCTGGACACATGTGGGCAGGTTTATAATCACCTGGTTAACTTTCTGACCAGACGAAGTTTCTAACCCAGAGTTGCTACTTCCATCCCACCGGGCAAACCGCAAATTTTGGCAAAGTCGGTAACACAGGTGGGAGGTCACGTCCATTGCTCACTGTTACTTTTCACCCTCCGCTCTGGTTATGGGTTTTTTGCTTCTTCCAAACCAAGAACATCCCCAAACACAAGTGACCCTGTTTGGTGCCTGGTTCACAGGATGGATGTTACCCATCTGTCCCACTGACCTTAATCGGGGGGGTCAAGAGGGAGTTTTCCTTCCTAAGGGTTAAGAGGGAGGAGAGAGCATTCAGTGACCACCACCACCTCACTCCTACGGGTTGCAGCAGAACTACTGCTCTTCCCAGGCTAAAACCAGCTGGAGCTGAGTCACGCTTAACCCCCAGTCCAGTGTGCTGGATCTCGTGTCTGGAAGCAAGCTCTCCCACATTTTTAATGACTCTGAAGGGCAACCGCTCCATGAAAGCCTCACCAGCACAGCCTCTGCATCACTGCCCTTTTAGTTTCCTGTTCAACCTGGCAGCCTCTCTTGGTGCTGCTGGAGTCCTCTACCACCCTAAACTCACTTCCTAACTGGGAATGCTCTCCTATGAAAAGCAAAACACTAAACCCAGGAGGTTGTTTTAGATGCTGGACCATCTCAGGTCACTTTTACAGCCAGTTTGACTGGTGGGGCAATCTGAAGGGTGGCATTTCACTGCCAGTGGGTTTCTCTGCACCTCACCTGGGTGTCCCATAACTGTGCACTGTTTGTTGTGTACATGACTGCTGTGTCCAACACCAGCAGGGTCCTCACAGCCTCCTGCAGAGGAGCTTTGCTTTGCAACAGAATTTGGCATCTGTTTGCAGCTACTTTCCCCAGGAACATACATTTTGAGAGCATCAAGTTTCCATTTCATCCTGCATTTTTGAAGGCAGCAGAGACAGACTGGAGATTGGATCAGATTGGGAAAGACAGAGTTGAGGAATGCTTTTAAAGGGAAGTCACAAACAAAATGTATGCCTCAGGTACAGGGAGAAACACTGTGGTCTTCGTGCTGAAGGAGAGCTTGATGTTATCGAGCCGCTTTGAAACTCTCTTTCCCTCTCCACACAGAGACTATCTCCAAAAATCCACCCTCCCAAGCCCTCAGCAATGCATTTAGAATACCCCAGCATGGAGAAAAGGAAATACTATGCTTTACAGAGGCCTATCTAACACCTTGGGGCTTGCTTTGGCACGCTGACTCTTTCGGGGGACGCCCCTTAGTTCAGCAAGCGAACCGCAGGACCGCACGTGCCCTCCCGTACACTCAGCAGCAGAAAGCATAAAGTGTTAAACATATCAAAACCTTTAAGTTTTCAAAGTCTTTCTGGTATTTTTCCCTCAAGGTGGAAGCGCTCCCTTCCATATGTTTGTTCTCCAGCTCGTCCCTCATGACGTTCATCTGGGCCTCCAGCTCCTGGATGCGTTCCCTCAGGCCGTGCATGGAGTCCAGGTCCCTGCCCGGGTCCTGCCCAGTGCCACCCGCCTCGCCGGCCACCCAGGTGTCCCCAGTGCCCGGGACCACCGCAGGGGACACCTCTGGGTGCTGCCTCTGGTACTCATCGATGGTCTCCTGCAGGCGCTGCAGGTTCTGGCTGTAGTGCTCCTGCAATGCCTGCAGCTCCTCGCCGTGGATGACCTGCAGCTCCTTGATCTTGGCCTGGAACTTTTCCTCCAGCGTTTGCATCTGCTCCAGGTGATACCGCTCCATGTTCTGCTTGTCGCGGACAATGGCATCCAGCTGGTTGAGGCCCTCGGTCCTCTCAGCCTTCAGAGCATCCTCTGTCCTGTTGAGCTGCTCTATCACGTTCCGGATCTCCTCCTCGTAACGTCCCTGGAGCTCGCTCAAGCTCTTGCTGTGTTTGTGCTCTTCCTCCTCCAGGAGCCTCCGCTGGCTGTCCAGCTGGGACACCTTGGCTTTGAGATCAGCGTTCTCCCTTTCCAGCACGGCGATCACCTCGCTGTACTCACCCTGCTGCTTCCTGAGCAAGTCTTCGTACTCATCCCGCAGGAGAGAGACCGTCTTCACACGCTCTTGGCACAGCGCGTCCATGCTCTGCAGGGACTCCCTGTAGGACTTCATCTCCCTCTCGTGCTCCAGACGGACTTTGCAAGCGGCGTAACAAACCTGAGCCTGAACAATTGCATCGTGGACTAACAAAGAGGAATACCGCTCCAGGTCTCCCATGCACGAATGGTAGGAAAGACTCTGGGATATCTTCAGGAGCTTTTGACAGTCTCTCATTGCCTCCTCGGGAGGCAGAGAGAGTAAGGCAACAGATATCTCCTTCAGAACATTGGATTTGTCCTTTAGTTGTTGGGCAAGATCTTCCTGAATGGAGACAAGAGCTCCACTACTACGGTCTGGCATGCTGCCAGTCTGCTCTACCTTGGCTAATTCCTGGCATGACACCATTTGGACATGACTCCCATCCCAGGAGATTTGGGCTCTTTCTGAAGCATCTTTTTGTATTTCAAGCGCTTCAGAAATCTGGTGCATAACTCTGTCGAACTCAGGAGTCCTGTAGGCTTTGATGATCTCCTCTAACATGCATTTGTGCTGTTGGAGAGCTGTTTTGGTATTATGGAGGTCTTCTTCAATTGTTTTTAATCTCTGATGAAAAGATTCTCTCATTTTCTGTGCGACAAACCCAAGTTCTGCCTTGATCAACGTAGCATCTGCTACAGCACTGAGAAAACACTGGGAAACCCCCAAACTTGTTTCTGTTTTGTCCTCGGCTTCTCCGTCTCTGGTGCTCAAGTGTGCTCTCAGCTCCTCTACCTGGCTCCAGAACTCGCCTTCCAGCAGCAGCTTCTTAGATAGGACACCGGCCAAATCGACGGCCGTATTAGAAACACTTGCTGGCTCCAACAAAACCACCTCAGCTGTTCCCTGGATCTCTCTCAGAAGCTGGGCTATCTCAGAGTTTGCATTTTTTAAAGACTCTGCTATTTGGTTGATGAGAGAGGCCTCAAATGCCACCCTCTCAGAAAGCCATCTCAGCTGGCTGGCGTCAAACACTTCCACTCGCTGCTCCTTGGAGACGTGCTCCTCTTCTCCCAAAACCTCTCCTTCTGGAGCGGGGCTTTCTGTGATAAGGCTTTCACTCTGCTGATACTCCAACGGGACTGGCGCCCCGCTCAAGGCTTGGATCGCGTTTGATAACGTCGTTTCCATGCTGGACAGATTAACAAGGAACAAATCACCCTCTTTTTCCTTGTCTGATTTGGGCAAGGCTCTTAGTTGCTCCCTGCACTTCTCTAAGCAAGTCAGCGCTTGATTGTTTTTCATTTGGAAACCTCCCAGCTCGCTGACGTGACTTTCTATGAGCTTGAACTTTTCCTGCCTCTCGTTCTCCAGCTGTGAGATCAAAGCACTGACTTGGGACAAGCTGGTCTGAAGCTGTTCCCGCAGCTGGGACTCCGTGCTGGCCCACTGGTGGTGGAGGGCGATGAGCGTCTCCTGGTTATGGCCATGCTGGCTTTCAAGCTTCATGGTGACATCTTTGAGTTTTTCCTCTGTAATATACAGTTTGGTTTCCAGGGAATGGATGATGGAGAGATAAGTCTCAGAGTCGCTTGTCCCTGACGAGGGGTAACCCAGAGCTGGCTCTGAGGACATGCTTTCCTCAGACAGCGATCTGTCCTGGCTCGTGTCTGAAGAGGTACTGCTTGTCCAGTTTTTCTCTGTTCCATCTGGATGGATGTATTTTTGGCACTGGATGCTTGAGAAACGGATCCTTTGCCTCTTGGCTCCCATGATTCCCACATCAGGCTTTGCTAAGGCTTTCTGAACCAACTCTTGGTCCTGGAGCTCTAGAGCTTTGGATGGGGAGCCGAATTCCTCTGCTTGCCTCTGGCTGGTCTCAAGAACCTCATCCTCCTCCTCTTTCAGTGCATAAGTCAGAGCTGGGAGGACATCCTGAGTTTGCAGAGCCAGCCCCAGTTGAGATGGATGACTTTCGTCAGCCTCAAGACTGGGACCAAGGTCTTCTGCCTCCTCAGCACATGGACCTGTGCCCACACTAGCTAACTTCTTTAGAGCCTCCTCCTTGGCCTTTAGCTTTACTTTAGTCTCCTCTAAACTGCTATCTAAAGCAACCATTTTAACCAAAGCCTCACTGAGATCTTGATCTTTCTTCTCCACAATTCTCAAGTGCATTTCCTTGACATGTCTCAGCTCTTCTTCTTTCTCTTTCAGCACCTCCTGCACACCCCGGAACTGATCCGACACCTCCTCCAACGATTGCTCCAGGTTGTGGTAGTTGGTCTCTTCCATTTTCAACTTTGCTTGTAGCTTTGCAACTTCGTTATCTGACTCGGCAACCTGATTCATGAGCTCGTGGAACCGACATTTGATCTGATCCCTCTCCCTTTCGAGCTCCTTGATGTGCTCGGCGAGTTTCTGGATGCTGGCCTCCTTCATCGCCAGCTGCTCCTCCAGCTGGTGGACCAGCTCGCTGCCCTCGAACTTGGCGCTCAGCTTCTCCTTCTGCAGAATCTCCATTTGCTGCGCGCTGTTTTGCAGCTGGTTCTCGTACTCGTTGGCCTTGTCCTCCACCTCCTTCAGACTCCGTATTAAAACCTGCTTTTCCCTCTCACAGCTCTCCAGCAAAGCCTCGTAGTTCTTCTGCAGCTTCTCCTCCATGAGGACCCGCGCCTGCTCGCTGGCGTTCAGCTGCCCGCTGAGGTCCGCGATCCTGTCCTGGAGCCGCTGCACTTCCTTCTGATGGTCCCTCTGCAGGGCCTGCTGCATCTCCAGGTCCCGCAGCTCCTGGGTCTTCTCCAGCAGCAGAGCCTCCACACTCTTCAGCTTCTGCTCACTGGCCTTCAGCTGGGAGCTGAGCGCAGCCTCGCCGTGCTGCCACTCCTCCAGCTGCTCTTTGGCTTTCTCCTTCTCGCTCCTCAGGTCGCTCTTGAGCTTGGCCAGGGTCTGCTCCTTGATGGAGAGCTCGGCCGCCGCGTTACTGAGCCTCGCCTGCAGGCTCTGAATCTCGGCCTCGTGGTGCCGGATCACGTCCTTGGCCTCGGCGTAGCTGCGCTTCAGCGACTGAATCTGCTGATTGATCACCTCTTGACGCTGGCATTGGGCTTCCAGCTCGCTTTGGAGGTCTTGGTTGACTTTGTGGAGCCTCTGCCAGGCACCTGATGGCGAGGCGGCCACCTCGGTCTTAAAAAAATTGATTAAATACTAGATTAGTAACACTCCTGGCTTTCCCTTCTGAGTGTCACACCTCTGGCCAGGCAGGCCATGGAAAAGCTCCTTGCAGCGATTTGGCTGCTACTCACATGCTCCAATTGGGCTGATTTGTTCTTGGCACAATTTATTTTGTTTAACCAACTTTTTTACTTTTTTTTTTTTTTTTTTTTTTTTAATGAGCAACAACTGCTTTCCAGTAACAGAAAACACTGACCACGACATCAAAACAGCTGTACAGTAACAGGCTAAAAGGAAAAAAAAATAAACCCAAACTCAAACAGAACCAAAAAACAATGAAACAGAAACACCAGCAGTAAAACAGAGACAGACACACAAGAGAAAAATGGGAAGGATGAGGAGGAGGAGGGGATGGAACAAGGTGGAGGAGAAAGGAGCTGCTTTTTTTTTTTAGCAGGTTTGTTCATCTGGTTGTGAAACAAAAAGTGCACAGTTCAGGTAACACAGTCCTACCAACCAAAAGCAACAACAGAAAGTGAGGTGACAGCAAATGACATCACATCCCACCCAAACACAGGGACACGGGCCAGCTGGGGTGGAGATGTCATTTCTGTGCCTGCAGAACAGGACTGAGTGGCTGCTCAACGCATTAAAGAGATGCTGTTACACTAAAGCTTAAGGCTAGGGAGGATCTAATTTCTCTACCTGCAAAATAAAATAAACCAACAAAGGACAAAATAAGAAGCCCGACAAGTGGAGGGAGGGAAAAGGTGTGATGAGAATGTAAAAATGAAAGAAACCAACCTTTGTGAGATTCAAACCAAAGCAATGGAGCATGCAAAAAGAAAACTCACAGAAAGCGTCATGCAAAAGGCGACAGAAATTATGTATCTTAAAAAAAAAAAAAAAACCACAGACAGGAAGAGGCGAGAGAAGCACAGCGTTAAGCCTGGGAATTTGGCCTGCCTTGCTGTACTCTGGTTGCTGATAAGGAAAGCCCACAGATGTGACACTCAGTTATGTTAAGTTAAATTTCATGCTTTACACCAAAAACATGCAAGAACATCCGCCTGGGACAGGTTAGTACGTGCCCCCCTCCCACCCCACCGTCTCCAGTCCCTTTGTGAGGAGCAGGAGCCCCCAAGTGTTTCTCCCAGTAGGGATCAAAGTCGGGGTCCCAAGGAAGCTCAGAGCAAGAGAGGGGTTACACGAGGCCAGAGAGGCTTCGGTGCACGGCACATGCATCGGGTGGGTGTCAGTGGCTGCCCTGGGCTTGGTGACCCCCAGGCAGCTCAGGAGGGATGGGCTGGCAGCAGTCAGGCTCCTCCATCACCCCTCCCCAGAGACAGTGTAGGAACCTCCCCGAAATTACGCATGATGGAGGTGGGGGCACATGAAATTCTGAGGGTTTGTCCAAAAAGAAATGCTGTGATGGTTGCCTGCAGTCTGGGGCTGCAGAATTTCCTCAGTGACTCCACTCCCTCCACCCCAGCACATTTTGGTGGGGTTACTCCCTTCTACAATAGGATTTTAATCCCTCTGGCTCCCAGGAAACACAAGGGAAATCCCCAGAACAATTAAACTGGAGCAGGCAAAATCCTCCAACCCTTCCAAAAACCCTCTCCAACTTCCAGGTCCAAGTTTGGGTCACTGCTCACGGCAGCAACGATTTGCCCAGCCCCTCTGCACACTTCTCTTGCTACCCCTCCTCATATTGAGGCACTATGGCCAACTGAAGCACAGACAATACGATGGTGGATTCAGCATCCAGCTTTTAGCCCCATTCCCTGATTTTTTTCTATGCTTCAGGCAAAGGGAAGTTGGATGCCTTTGCCCCAGGGAAGTGGGAGTTAGTTACTCTTCCAGCACTGCCAAGTGAAAGTGGAACTCCTCCAAGCAGGCATTGTCAGCTCAGAGACTCCAGAAATAAATGAATTAATAACTCCTCCTGGGAGATCATGGGCAAGGAAGGCAGGATGTCCCCCTCCCAGGGCTGGCTCCACTGCCTGTGCAACTTCTTCAGGGGAAATTTTCCTGTGAGAAATAAGGACTTAAGGTTTGGCGTTGACACCGGTTTTGCTGCCACAGGAGTCAGAGTTTGGCCACGCACAAGGCACTTTGATCCACAGCCAGTTTGGTCAAGTAGATTTGAGCAGACCAAAATGCTGCCCCTCCACAGAACAGGACTGTGGACCCATAAGAGCAGATAGAAGCTGCCCTGTGGGTGTCACAGCTCCTCTCGGCATGGATGTTCCCAAAGGAAGGGCTGGGAAACGTTCACTTTGTTTGGAGGATGGGAGGAAAGGCTTCCCAAGGGACCATCCTGTCTCTTCTGCCAGATCCTCCAAAACACATTTCTAGGCTTAGCTGAGGAAAGGCATCTCGTAACAGAAGAAACCACCAAAGTGACCCAAGACACCAGGTTGTCCTCGTGCAAATCCCGCTCTGGCTGCAGGGAACATGCCTGGGAGATACACCTGAGTGTGCTGTGTTTGCCCGTGTAACTGTCACACAAAATCTCCAGCCAGGAGCAACTGCTGGGCTACAGGATACTTGGAAAGCCTTGTGTGCACCCCACTTCCTGAGGGGAATATGTGGGGAACAGAAAGGGGGAGACAGCTGTTGCAGAGGCAAACACAGTACGGGATGGATCAGAGATGGACTTTGCTGAGGTTCCTCTGCCTACCACGGCTGTGTTTTGTCTTCCCTTGGGAATGCTAATAGGTAATGCTACCTCCTACCCCATCCCAGATCAGAGGTTTTGTTCAGCAGATGATTCTGGTAAAGCTACAGAACTAGCAACATTTGCAAGAAGGTCAAATCTCTCGGAGCCCGCTCAGTGGTGCACGTCCCTGTGTCACCCAGGATGTCCCCAGGAACACCCCAGACTGAAGCCCACCAGGGATCCCCTCGGGTGCAGAGGAAGGCGGATCTCTCTCTCCTCCCTGCTCTCCTACCTGCAACACGTAGCCCTCCCGGGCGCTCTGCTCCCGGCCCAGCGCCACTTTCAGCTGGTCCTGCAGGTGCCGGTTCTGCTCCAGGAGCTCCAGGGCCTCCTTCTGCTTCTGCTCCAGCTGGAGGGACACGAACAGAGACAGCGTCCAGGGAGTGGGCAGGGGATCAGCCATAAGGAACAAGCGGCTTGGAGGGGACACAGAGCAAAATGAACAGGGCTTTTGATGGCACCGCTGCTCTGCTCTGCTCTGGAATCTGGATTTCATTTTGCCAGGAAAAATCCCTCCCCCCTGAAGGAACTAAATGGTGCATTAGTGTAATTCGTAAAGCTCACTGTAGCAAAGGATGAACGGCACCAGCTCGTGCCAGGCACGACCCCGGCAAATCCCTGCCCGGTTCAGCTCGGTGATACTCCTGGTTATTCCATGCCTGCACCCCTTTCATTCCTGCTAATACACCTTAATCCCAACTAACAACCATCTTTGTTATCCCAGGCATGGACCTCTTCCAAGTGAGCTGAATCTCCTCCTTTCTTTTCCTAAAATTGCAACACTGTTTGATGTAGGTTCCACAAAAAGGGAACCTTTGTGGCATGTGCTACAACTCAAGGCAGTTTATAGCTGCAGACACAAATCTGCAGCTGCAGAGGCACACAGGATTGAGAGCTTAAATTTGGGGTCTATTTGATACACCTCGATTGTACCCATCTCATCAGACAGAGTGGCTACAAACCAACAGAAATTTGGCTGCGTTGGCTGGGAGGGGGCAAGGAAGTACCAGGCTGTAAGAACAGCCCTTTCTGCAACCGTGGGAACATGAAAGCTGCCGGCAGAGCTGAACTGGAATGGACATGGATCTGTGCCTTGCCAGCTCCCAGAGGACCTACAGCATCCCTACTTGTTGCTACTACAAGGCAGCAATAAATGCAGCTTTTTTTAAGCCTATCCCAGACTTCCTACAGTGACCACCGTGGCCTCGAGGCCATTTTGGCAGGCAGCCTGCACCCCACACACCCCTTTACCTCCTTCTCCAGCAGCGTGGTCAGGTGCTGCTTTGCCAGCCCCTCGTCCCGGTCCTCGGCGTGGGCGAGGTGCAGGGGCGTGATGGGGATCTGCTTCTCCTCCCGCAGCGGGGTGGTCTCCACCTGGTGCCAGCGCTGCTCGATCTCCACGTGCACGTTCTGCGGTTTGATGTCTGCCGGGACGGGCAGGATCCGGTCCACCTCCATCCTCAGTGCCTCTTCCGACCCTGCCCCGTCCACAGTGTCGATCATCTCGAAGCGCTTGCGCCGCTCCTCCCGCCGCCGGGCCCGCTCCCGCTCCAGCTCTCCCGGGTCGGCGTCGGTGGCACCGGTGTCCCTGGGGAAGGCGGCTGAGCCGCCACTGGAGGAGTCTGCAGCGTTTGCACGCTCCTGCACCAGGGCCTGCTGGATGGGGCGAAATTCAGCCCAGTCAAAGGTCTTGGACCGTCCTTCTCGTCGGCGTTCCCGAGCACGGCTCCGCTTCTGCTCCGGGTCCAGCTCAGCTTGCTCCGCATCTGGCTTCTCACTCGGCTTCGGACCAGTCTCGAAGGAAGAGCTTGTTTTGCTTTTCTCTTCCGGCAGCGAGCTGTGAGGACAGAGAGAGGGTGAAGGAAAGTGTCAGTGGGTGCTGGAGATGGCCAGGCGCTCCCATGCATGCCTCGGAGAGCCGGGTGGAAAGGGGCTGCTGGAAGCCCAAGCCAATGCCACGTGGGTGCCCCTTTGCCCCTCCATCTCCTGTCGCCTCTTGGGTGCAGGAGCTTCCACTGCCCTTCCCCGGGGTTGTGCTGGTGTGCAAAGCCTCGGTGCAAGCGGTCCCAGCTGCTCCCGAGACCCCCGAGCCCCCAGAGAGTGGTTGATCCCAACCTTGCTCCTCCTCAGCAGCCACACCAGGGCCAGTGACCACGACCCAGCAGCAGCCCGTGGCCAAGGCAGCAATCCCAAACTGTGCTGCCAGCAAGGGAAGAGGCTCTGAAAGCTCCTCCCGCACCCGGGTTGTGGGGCTCCATGCACACCCGCCGGTAGACAGGGCCATAGTCATGTGCTTGCAGGGAGGATGCCACCAATCCCACCAAAGTCAGGCTGGCTTTGGAGCTGTGGGACGGGGAAGCACACAGCAGCTCCAAGAGGTCTTGGGAAACAAGGGGAAGGTTTCCCTCGAGCTTGGAAAAATACTAGTGGGTCAAAAACTTCTCCGTGCCACTATCTGCACTGAAGGTAGAGACCTCCCCTGGGGCACCCAGACTCATGGGCAGCCCCCCCAGCACCGGGATGCATCCTGTATGTGCAGGGGTCAGTGCAGCAAGGAGAGCAAGTTCTTCAACACACCGTGGAAATCACTGAAAACACCAATTTCTCAAGCAAGGAATGATTTTTAGTGCTAAGTTAGAGGGTGGTGGGTTGAGGGGGGAGACATACTTCTCAAGCAGGGGAAGTTAATAGGGGAAGGCAATACCGTTTCCAACCTACAGATAATCCATAATGCAGTATTAGCTTATTAAATGTGGACATGCCAGCCTTGTAACATGCACATCAAAATTAAAACAGAAAACAGCAGTATGCTAAGTTTGTGGAGGAAGCCTGTCCCAAAGGAGTGGTGGGCACTTGCTGAACCCTCTTTGCTGTCTGAAGCCCCCCGAGATGCCTCCTGAAGCACAGCCCTTCTGCTCAGGCTGACTCCTGACTCTCCCTGCTTCCTCCAGCCACAGCATCCCCCCAGGCTTCAGCCTCCAGCACATCCTCAACAAGCTTTCTGGAAGAGCTGGAAAGCAGCTCCCTGGGCCCTTCACTGCAGGCCCTGGGACCACATGCATCAAGACCACCATGACCAGGAGCAGCAGCAGCAGCAGCATCACGGCTTCTCCCGCCTCGGGAACACACCCCAGCTCCCATAGCCAACAACCTCATGGATGTGCATATGCCCAAAACAAAGGATGGAGCAGAAGAGACGGCTCTGTGTGGGGCCCAGGCTAGTATCTTCCGATGCACTGTCATCCACCATCAAACCACAGGCTCAGTAGAGCTGGGTTTTGAGAAACTCTGGCAGTTACAGGCTAAAACCAGCTCAGAGATAATTCTTTCTTCAGCGCTGTCACTTGCAGCTAATAAAATAAACCCAAAAGGCACCACGATGAAACATTGCTGCTCCTCAACCACGACTCCAAAGCCAGGCTCTCAATCTGGAGTCAGTTAGTGATTACAGCTGCATTTTGAAGCAGTAAAACGGGGATGAGACTGAGTCTTAATATGGAGATGAGTGTTAGAAAAAAATGGGGGTCTCAGGGCCCCTCGGATGGTGTTGGGACACAGAAATTATGCTGCTTTAAATCCCACATGAAAGAATCTCAGCATTTCTAGAGGTGACATCTCTCACAAGCTCATTTCTCCTCTGCTGCTTTCCAAAGGGCATGGGATGTGTCAGGGAGTGGAGGGACAGCTGCTGGGAACGGAGTGAAGAGACTCAGGAGATTGACCCAAAGTTTCCCATTTCATCTCCTGCAAGTGCCCCATGGCTATGAATTCTGCTCAAACACTTCACATCTCCTCCATCCCAGACAAACTAATTCACATCGCATGGGAGGGAGGGGGTCTTTGCCTCCAAATGTTATTCATAGGTCAAAATAAAAAGGGTTTTTTTTAATAGGGGTAGGTGTGGGAGCAGTGCAAGCTGCGAGCTGAGCACACTGTGGCAAGAAGCTCATGAAGGCTGCAGGGAACTGGGGAAGCACTGGGGAACTCAGCCTCACCAGGGCTGTGAGCAAAATATGGATCCACTGCTTTCTTGGGGGTATTTTCTATTTGCCCTGTCATCGTTAGCAGAGTGTAATGAGTGTCTCTGCAGACAGCTGGGCACTGCTGAGGGCAGGCAGCAGCACAGCATCTGCTCCCCATGCTGGGTGCTGACACACACAGCAATATAAACAGTCATTAGGACTTGAGAAACCAAGAAAAGGTGTGTTTGGCTCGGTGGAGACATGGCAGCAGGTTAATGAGATAGGGCAAAGGTCTGCAGGAGCGTGCAGGATGGGACAGGCCCTGGGGACGGGGTGAACTCCATCACCCCCCCGGCACGCTGAGCACCCGGACTAACATCCCTCCTGGACCCGGGCCACACTGTGCCAACGTTTGCCACCCTTCATCATGAGCCCTGGGCAGTCTGTCCTTCAGCTTTCCAGCAGCCCCCTTCACAAGCCACTCCCCGGGTGCGGAATGTAATGGCATCCCAAAGCCAGGTGGGATACGCTGGGATACCCCACACCAGGTGAACACAGCCCTGCTGCACACACAGCACAGGACTTCTCAGCAACGTGACTAACCCACGCCAGCCTCCACCCCATCCAAAACCAGCTCGGTGGGAAACGACAGAAGCACACACATAATTCCCTTTTCCCAGCTCAGGATGGATTCACAGTCTGTTTGTGCAGCGTTACAAGTTACTGCCCAGCCGGGACCTGCGCTTGGACCCTCTCAAGAGGGAAAGCCAAGTGAAACCACTTTGTGTGGGCTCGGAGCAGGTGCAGACAGTGAGCACAGGACTATCGTGCTGCAGTAACCTGTGAGCAACCATAAATACATCTGGCTCTTTAAAGGCAGAGAGGTCCCCTCAAATTTCCTTGGTCTTCATCTTCATATCTAGTCACATCGGAAGATACCAGTGTGGGGAAATCAAGTGTCAAGACCAGGTTGCTTCTTCCCTTCTCTCTGGCTTTTATTTAAAGAAAAAAAAAAAGAAAAAAAAAGGAAGGGGGGAAGAAAAGAAAGAAAAATAAATGGAAACTGCAGGACTTCTCATCCGAGGTGCAGAAAAGGAGGAGCATGCAGTGAATCACGAGATATACAAACCACAGAACGTTAATACAGGAGAGAACACAGTTTTCCAACCTGGGCTTCAGCACGGATAGTTTCAAAGAGAAGTTTTTCCTGGGATTGCATGGAAATCAAACATACACAGGAGTGAGGAGAGAGGCGGCTTCCCCGAGACCCCCGCGAGATCCACCAGAGCTCGGGCAGGGCTGGGAAACAGCGGCTGAGTGCCAAGTGGGATAGGGAAGGAGAGGCTGGAGCATCTCCAGGTCAACAGCACTGAGTGAGAAGAGCCATTCCATGAACTCTGGGGACAAACCTGGCAAAAACCTGCTCGCTGTAGCTACAGTAAGGACAGGAGATGGAGTTAGTGGTGTGGCCATGTCCAGGTAGCCTGTAAGAGGTGGCCCATATGAGTGTGGCCAGCAGGGTCAGCTGTGAGGACACCAAACACCCTGTACCCACAGCCACAAGCACCCACAGAAGGTACTCTGTGATGCAGGGGCTCCCTTCCTCTGGCACTGACACAGGAGGAGACAACAGCATTACTAACGTGTAAGGGGAACGAGCTGCGGCAGCTTCTGGAAGATCAAAAGAGGAAGGGAGATGATTTGCTGGCTGGAGTTTAAAATAGATCAGAGCCAAACAGCTTCTAAATTGAACCCTGGGCTCCTGCTGCCATGACCCGTGGAGGGGTTGGGCAGCTCATGCTGAACAGTAGCCAGAGGAAAGGGGGAACCCAACACAACTGAATCCAAGTGGTTTCACAATACCTGGTGAGAATCCAAAGGAGCCTTGATATAGAAACAGTGTTTCATATTCCTATGCACAAATTAAAGCCACATTTTCAACTCTCTTTGAAATCTGCACGTGTAAGAATAACTCAGCATATCAGCGTCCCCACAAAGTGTATCCAAATTAAGCCCAGAGAGAGGGACGTGAGAAAGAGCCGCAGCTTCCAGGAACAGACAGGCTCAGAAACAGGAAAAAAAAGGGATGAGGGAAGAGTTACTCCTGCACAGCAAACCACACAACTGCAGGGGCTGCTACACTCCCCCCTTACCTTGTTACATCAGGAGCAGTGGTGGGGCGAACGTGCTTCATGATGGTCTGGATCCAGTTGCGGCGAATGCCCGAGGTCATGGCAGAGAGGGTGAACTCCCCTTCCTTCGTCTAGGGACAGAGGAGGAACAGCTCAGAGCAGCTGACTGCACCCATCAGCACCATCCCAAAACCGTTCTGCACCCAGTCCCAAGCCCAGTGTTGGGCCACTGACTGCTGGCCAAACAGAGGTCGCACCCAGCCCCTCCATCCCCCAGCATGCTCCTGGTGGGAATTAGTGTTTCCCAACAATCAGGCTAATTTTGTCACAGCTGAGACCCTAAGGCTGAAACAAATCTTTGCCTTTCCTCCTTCCCTTTCCCCCAGACAAAAAAACGGCTCTCAGACCCAAGGCCACAGCTCTCTGGAGCACTCTGGGGGCTGCTGGGTGGCCTTTCTTGGGTGTTTGGGAACATGTTTCCCTTGTCACGGTCGAGCATCCCCATCAGCTGTCCTGCAGCTGGACTCTTCCTCCTCCCCACATTTTCCTTACGTGGATCTGGAAGCCGTAGTTCCGCTGAACTGGGTACTCAGTGACATCGTAGCACGTGGATAAATCGATTTCTCCATCCAGGTCAGCTGCCTGCAGAGGGAAGAGGTCAAATAAGCCACAGAGCTCTGCAGCCCCAAAGTGCAGTGGGCTCACAGGGAGGCACAGCAGGTCCCTGAGAAGCACAAAGCCCTGAAGAGCTATGCTCCAGGACCTTGGGAAGGCAGCCTGCCAGGGGGCAGTCTGGGAGAACTGGGAGCTTCCCTGGGTGCAGTGATGGGTTGAACACCAACAGGAAGACACTTACCTCCTCTGCCACTGAATCCCGGTAGTATCTCAGGCTCTGGTCAGTCAGCACAAACCAGTGCTTCTTCCACTAGGAAACAACCAAAATGGGGCAGTTACAATCCTGCTCCTTTCCTCACCAGCGGAAACACAGTGGCTCTTGTCACAGGTCCGCTGGCAGAGGTGCCCCACAGGGAAGCAGCTCAACGCCTCTCCCCTCCCAGCTCCACACTCAGCTTCACTGAGACCCTCCTGGCAGGAAGGGGAGACCCAAACAGGCAGCAAGGCCAGAGACAGTGATGGTTTGCACCACCAGGACCCCGAATTCCCTGGTGCTGCCACACTACAGGTGCTCCACCCTCAGCAGCACCAACCCTGCGTGTGACAGTGACACATGGTGAGAGCCACAGGGGCAGTCGGAGCCTTCCCAGCAGCTTCACTGCAAGATGATGCTTTTAGTGACTGCACTTAAAACCTTTTTAACAGCAACAAAAGAAAAGCAGTAAAACATTCATGTTTTATCTGCAGTACCTAGAAACTGAGTTGGAGTCTATTCCTGGCCCTTACTCTATACAAATCCTCCTCCTGCATGCTCCCAGCCAGGCACAGGCTCACCTAAGGCAGCTTTCAGTCAATAAAGCACAATCCAGTGGCCAGTTCCCCCTTGGCTGCCTATACATGTGCCCTCGGCCCCAGTACCCACAGCGAAGCCTAGGCCATGGCACTCACAGCCATGGGCAAGTCGCCCTCATTTTCCCTCAGCAGCTGAGCAGGAGGGAAGGAAATCCAGGGAAGGAAATCCAGGGAAGGGGCAGTTTGCAAACAGCCAGGACCATCCATGCTGCCTCGGCATCAGTGCCCATGACTAAGGCTCTGAGGGAGCAGCACATCTCACATCCCTTTGGGAACAGACAGCAGGAAAACAGCATCAGCTGCTTCCCTCAGTGCCAGCTTAGAGGGATTCATTTATTTATTTGTTTATTGGCCTTGTCATTTCCCTGGTACTCAGGAGACTTCACCTGAGCCTCATTACTGACACCAAAGAGGTCACTGGGTTGCAAGGGAGATGAGACTGATAAATAGAAAACAGGAACATGAAACCAGCACTGCTATCCAAGCTGCCCTGGCTCCCTAGAAACCCACGATACAATATCCACCTGTGGGGCTTTGAAACCTCCCCAGGACAGAGGACCAGCAGTTCTCGCTCCAAGGCTGATCTACCCAGCAGGGACATCAGGGCTCTGTCAGTGCCAAGAGCAGCCCCACGTGCCGCCGGCACAGCCGGGATGTTGAAGTGAGTGGATATAAAGGGCAGAGCTTCCCCCTGACTCACCTGCCCATCCTCATACTGCTTTGTCAACCAGCCCTTCTTGAAGTTCAGTAGGTCGGGCTGGAAGAAAGGAGAGAGGGATCAGAGGAGAGGGAAGAAGTGTCTGCACCCAGAAGGCAACAGAAGTGACTTGATAAAATACAGTGCAGCAATAAAAGAGACCAGCAACAGTTAAATTCACAGAATTTAATCAGAATAGTTTGGGTTGGAAAGGACCTTTAAAGGTTATCTAGTCCAGACTGCACCATTACACCGTGTGGTGGCTAAATGTTTGCACCCAGGAGGAGCAGAGACCTGCTGCATGGTATACTCAGCTGTTCTCATCCTACCTATTTTCTCTTGCAATTCCCTACTGCTCCACCAGCATAACAGAGGAAGGAGAAAAGTGAATTACCAAGACTTCAGGCAGTTTTGTCCCTCTGTTATATATTATGAAAGAAAAACTACGTGCTGTTGATGCAAGGCTGCAGGGTTCAAAACAGGCTGAGTTCCCAAGGCTGGAAATACAGGGAATCTGAGCCCTGCACCACCCAAACAACACCTGCTCTTTCCTCCAAAGTAGGTACATGGGGATGTCAAATCCCTGAGAAAAGCAACCAAGACAGCGTGGGATAACTGCTGCCAGACCCTCCTCCCAGCCCTGCCCGTGTACAGGGAAGGATGTGGTGGAAATGCTTTCACTCCCTCGAGGCTGAACTCCTCCAGCTGCTCCACGTGCTGCAGAGAGGAGGAAGAAAAAGGACAGCAGTGTGTGAAATCCAGCTGCAGTGTCTGAAACTGGCTACAGCAAGGGGAGAAATGGAAATTGGGGTCTGGAAGCCCATTCAATCAAACCTGTGCTGTGGGGCAGCACATCCCACATGTCAACGATCCCAGGGTGGTGGGAACCCAGTCCCACTCCACAAAAACACAAAGGAAAGTAATTCACTGAATTACAGAATCATGGAATGGTTTGGGTTGGAAGGGACCTTAAAGATCATCTTGTTCCAACATCCTGCCATGGGCAGGGACACCTTCCACTAGCCCAGGTTGCTCCAAGCCCCATCCAACCAGGCCCTGGACACTTCCAGGGATGGGGCAGCCACAGCTTCTCTGGGCAACCTGTGCCAGGGCCTCACCACCCTCACAGGGAAGAATTTCTTTCTAATACCTAATCTAAACCTGCATGATTTTCTTCCCTTCACTAGATACTGTGCACTGCCACTTCATATGCACTTCTTGCACCTTTTTATTCCCACCAAGAATTTAAAACTCACTCTTGTGGCTGTACAAGTCTACCCAAAAAGCTCCAGAAACGTCTGCTACTGCATTATTCTAACAAGTCCTTGAATAGAAGCTGTCTGTCCGCAAAAAATGCAACTTGTATTTACAGTAGCTCTGTAATCTATCTGAGAGATTAGCAAGTGTATTTATTTTGTCCCTGCAGAAGGGTGGTGAGGGAAAGGAGAGCATTTTGTGTTTGTTCTGTACTGTTTGCCTCCAGGCCTGGTGAGCATTTGAAATATGCAAAGGGAGGAAAGCTCAGGAGGGCAGGTTCAGCCCTTCCTTGCAGCCTTCATCCCACTCACACCCACTTCCAACAGCATAAACATCAAGGAAGTGGCATTAGAAAACTGGGACATGTGTTAGCTCTCTGAAAACTCTCTGAGGAGCCTGGTTGAGTGGAAGGTGTCTTTGCCCGTGGCAGGGGAGTTGGAACGAGATGATCTTTAAGGTGCCTTCCATCCCAAGACATTCTAGGATTCTGTGATTCTATGAAAATGCATCAGTCATGACCCAGTGGCTGGTCCAAGTTCAGAAACTGGACTGACCCTCTGCTGAGCTGGAAATACCCTGCTGCAGCCTCTGCTGGGGGACAGCACAGGGCTAAAAGGGGCTCTGGCCAGGCAAGGTGAGCCCAGCACCTTCAGGGTGACCTACAGCATCAGGGTCTAACACACCAAGCAAAGCATCGAGGAAATTGGGTATTCCAGGGGAAAATAACAAGCAAAACGGGGCTGCTTCCCAAGCTCCTGCTGTACTCCTCGCAAGACTCAGTCTTTTAATTTCTGCAACAGGCAAAAAGTGTGGCTCTTCTCCAGCTGAGCCCCTGTGACTCACAGGATTGGTCACATCTGACCTGGGTCACTGAAACCTGCTCCAAATGTGAGCATAACCCACGTCCTACGTGCTGACCGTGAGGAAAGCAGCAGACAGTGCAGTTTGCACTGGACCCGCTGGGGAAAGGCCTCTCATGTCCTCCCAAAAGGCAGGGGACACGGTCCCCTGGCTCACCGTCATAGAGGACTCCGTGGACCTTCTGTCCAGTGACTTTGCCCGGCGATGTGGGGACAGGGGAGATGCAGACACGTCCAGGATGGAGCCCACGGCCGCTCCTTCGCAAGTGAAGTCCTGTGTGAACAGAATTAGCCCAGATCAGTGCAGGAACTAGGACAGAGTCCTGCTCTCTTGGCTCATGGCATAAAAATCTGCTTTATTTAAGGGGCATCGCAGCCTCAGAACAAGTGTCATTTCTTTGGCAATACAATTTTTTGTCCTCTCAGGCATTAATTTGTTCCCAATATATCCAAGCGTATCTGGGACTCTCAAACCTGCCTGTTTCTTTTGTTACTTCACCCCATCCTGATGTGTCCTGGCCATGCCAGATCTGAAGTTTCCCTTTATATTTTGGAGAAAGGAGAAAAGACAGCCTGATTTTCCACTCTGATCTACACCTGGGCCAAGGGAGCAGAGCAGCAAGTGGCAAACCTGCAAAGACTGAGCACACACAGCATGTGGCTCCTGCAGGAGCTGCCTGAGACTCCAGATCCACACCCAGGGACAAACCTTAGAGCTGAATGCTCTATCCTGTGCTTCAGGATCCCAGGTGCCATCCCCCAAAGCCCACCAGGAGACCTCAGCCGAGCAGCTCACCCGTTTCCGTGGGAAAACCCTCTTCTCGCTCCTGCCCTGCCGCGTCTCGCTGGAAAGGGCAGCCCCTCCCGGCACGTTTGTTTCCATGTGCTCCGCGTTCTCAATATCTAGTGCCTCAAATTTTTCAATTACCTGGGATCTCCTGGAAAACAGAGAGAAAGGGGAAACCAAAGAAAGTTTAAACACAGGAGCAGCAACTGCGTGGAGCTGTACAACCCCACAAATTTAAGGCTGCAGAATTGCTTGACCCAGTGTTCATGCACACCTGGCTTTGGTCCCTGTTCCTCTGCGGGCTCCAGTGTGCCCAAATCCAGGGTAAAACCCCTGACACACATCCTTTCACCCATGGCTAAAGTGGGAAAAACCTCTCACACTATTTAGCTCCAGAGGTAGCACCTTCAATAACTAGAAAATCCTTCCAAAACCAACAGTAACTTTTTACTTGTGAATTTTACAGCCCTTTGGGAAGCAGGGACTGTGGAGCAGCTTTGGCTTAAGCATGGCTCTCTCCTCTAGCACTGCAGCTATCGATGGCCCCCCAGGCCACAGAGCACTGATATGTCAGACCAAGCTGGGGTGCAGAAATAAAGGGGGGTCAGGTTTCCCCAGAGTGTTCACTGCAATAGGTACCCTCTAAAAACTCAGCCCCACACAGGGAACAGCCACAGGATTGCATGGAGTGAACGCTGTCCATAGATGCCTCCAGATCATGGGTGTGGCTCACAGGAATGAGATGAGGAGCACCCTGTGCCATGGCAGGGCATTCCCTGAAAAACCTGGGGCCATTCCTCCCTGAAAAACCTGGGGCCATTCCCTCCTCTAAACTGGGCTGCAAATCAAATATGGAGAGCAGGGAGCACAACTTGGGTCTCTCAGACACTGCCTTGGTGGCCCATCACACCTGTGGCACTTGTGTCTCTGAGGATGGAGAACTACGAAGAAATGTGGATGGAGCGGGAGCAAACCCTGGATAAAAACAAATGGGATGCTCCTAAGGATGAGCAAATAGGCCTTTGCAGGTAGAATTAAAAGTGCTGGTTCAGCATGAAAAGCTGCTCACTGACCCACAGGAGAGAAAGCCCTGGAATTTGCAAAGCACCTGCTGGTGTCTGAGTTTGCATTCCCAGGGGTTCAGGCAAGAATCAACCTCAGGTCCTTAATCACAACCTGGGAACGTAAAGCAACAACCCACCACCAGCAAATGCCAGCTGTGCTCCAAGCTGTGAGGTTTAAAGGTCCATCTCAAACCTCCCCAAAAAGCTCAATCCAGGTGGTTTCTTGACACAAAATTTGGACCCACTTGTACCACATTTAACCTTGGTGCTGCTTCCTCTGTGTAAACCTCTAACATGCATGAAAATCACAACAGCAACCACATAAGGGGAAACAGGTTATCCAAAAAACCCCATTTTTAACACTTCCCACAAAAAGGAACAGCAGGTTAAAGGCTCAAAAACCATGAAACGTTCAGTTTTCAACCAACATTTGCACCAAATTCAATAAATGAGAGGAACAGTCCGAGCATATCACATCCCCTGGGAGGCTGGGGCCCCCCCACTGCTGCTCAGAGCCAAGGCTGCCAGGACACAACCAAAGAGGAAGGGACAAAATTGGTGGGAAAGACTTTGCTTTGTAAATTCAAAGATCTTTGATGCTTTTACAGGACATCTGTTCAGCCCTTGCTACCTCCCAGTTTGCAAACTGGGAGTGGGCAGATCCTGGGCTTGTGCAGAGCTCCCAGTTTCCCTGGGATATTCTGCTTGTGAGATGTTCAACACAATCCAGGCTGTGGAACATAAATCCATGTTCTCCATTCACTGACAGACAGGGAATTGTTTTGGAGTCACAAATTTTTAACCCTTTTTACACTGGCCCAGCCTTCTCTGAGTCTCAGTTCAGGAGGAAATAAGAGATCCATGAATTAACATTGTCTGTGCCCTACTGAGTGAAGGCCTGAAGAAAAAACAAATCAGGAGAAAAATAAAGAACAAAAACCCAACCAAAAAAAAAAACAAAACCATAAAAACAAAATCAAAAGCAGGTTGATTTCTCATGAAAGGGGCTGCACCACCAGGTTGTTCTACGGCTTGAGATTGAGATGAGATGGTAGCGAAGCAGGCGAAGTAAAGGTGGACACGTCACACAGCAACACAGCAGGAGAAGGTGGAGAGCAACAAGACCTGGAAGAAAACAAGGCTGGAAAATGAATGAACAGAAGAGGAAATTATATATCTGTATCTACAAAACAAAATCAAAATCATTCCGGTTCATTCGTCATTGAAAAAGGGAGGAGAAAAATAAATCACTGCAACCAAATCACAGCCCCAAGGGTTAATATCATCCGGATTACAGGAAAGAATCTTTCTTATTCCCATTAGATCAACATTTCAGAGATGTTATTGCCAGAGATCCTGAGGGAACAGGGAGGGAAGGGCTCTCCTCCCCACCAAAACGTGTCAGAGAGAGCTGCTCCCTCTGCACAGAAGCTCTTTGTGGACAAAACGAGGCTGGGACAGGTAGGAAGAAGCATTTTAAAAGCTGCAGTGCCATTTAGTGCTTTTCAACTACAAAAGCTCATCCCAAGGAATTCCTCGGCCATGCAGGCTGTTAATCTTTTCCAGGCCACTAAACCTGGGCTGCAGATCTCAGCTGTTAGTGTGGGGGGTGTGCAGTGGGAAGGGAAGCTCTAAAAACCAGCACGAGCTATCGTTAAAGTGATTTTCTTTGATTGGAAAAAAAGGGTTTGTTTTTATTGGATTCATTTATTATTTAGCAGCAAGAAAGATAGTGAGTGTCAGGAAAAGAAAGGATAATTTTCCCAAGAGGTCCACAAGTATGAAGAGAATAGTTTTACAAGGAAAAAAAAACCTATATTTGGGAGAGCAGACACTCCTATGTATGGGGAGAAGCAGAATTCAGAGCTGAGCTTTGTATCTCAAGAAGCTCCAGAGAAGGAATTTGAGGGGAAAAAAGTATCTTAAGTGATTTCAGGCAGTTCTGCTCTTTATTGAGGCTAGAAATACACCTCAGCCCCTGATCACACTGCTACAGGAGGTCTGGCAGATGCCACAGTGGACTCCTGCCAGTTTAAGAAGAACATGGGGTCAACCGAGAAAGCCATGGATTTAGAGGCTGCACCCCTGGAATTGTGCAAAAAAGCCAAGCTTGCCAAACAGAAATCCTGGTGCTCCCCAGGGAGCTGCAGAAGGAGGGTGAGCCTGCAGCTGCACACCCAGAAGAAGGGGCTCTGGATCTCTGCACCCCAGGGACTCCCCATCCAATGGTGGTCTCTTTCCCAAAACTGCTGGCACCCTCCTCTGAGATGTGCCAGGATTTATCCCCGCAGCTGCAGAGCCCCACTGGGATATGGGGACTGATGTCCAAGGACATCCCTGCAGCTCACTTCAGCTGTGATTTTGTGTGCAAAACTTCAAGATTCACCCAGGGGGTTTCCAAAGAGCTGCCCCTGCTCTTCTGCCCTAGGGATGGCTCTGAGATGGGAGACTGGGGATGGCTCGACCTCTCTGGCCACAGTCCCTCTCCCCCAGCCCGGTGGGACATCCCGGTGGGTGCCACAGCCCCATCCTGCCACGTGCCAGCAGAGGGAACTCGCACTCTGCCGCTCTGCCAAAATCAGGGAGATTATCTCCTGTTTTCTGATTCCTGGTTCTGAGTGGCTGCGAGCTCAGACGTCTGCATGGGGCGTGGAGGCAGAGTCAGGTATAAATGGTCAACACGGAAAATTCCCGGACTTAAGTCACGTAATAACTGTCACGATAAGGAAGCAGGAGGAAAAGCCTTGACAAATGGCTTTAGCTGGAGCTAAGCCTAAGGTGTGTCACTCAGGATGCAGCACTGGGTACCTAAAATAATTCTTTTCCATCCATAGCTCTGACACTTGCACTGATTTACACAAAAAAATGGGAGGAAGAGCTGAAAATACCAACAGAATCAGAGTGAGTTTGTTTGGCTGCACTGAAAAGCAGATCTGAACAATGCCTGACTGGTGCTTTTGGGGTTGGCATGGGGCACATGATTTTAGGCAAGTGTCCCCTGACATGTTAGTGGGTTACTGAGAAGGATTATTAGAAATGGTGTTAAACCAGGGGGAAAAAGCCGACCCCACAGCATGGAAGTGAGTTATTGTATCTGCTCAACCTCAAACAGCACAGTCTGAGCTCAGAGGAGAAAAATGAGAGGGATATGGGGACTAAGTAAACTCAAGTTTAAAAAGCAGCCAAGCCAAGCTGAGCAGGGTGCTGGGGAATGTTAATTCTTTGGTGCGACGCTGGACCGTGTCTCTGTGCCCTGTTGAGTCCACCTGAGAGCTCCAACACGGGTGTCCCAGCTCTGGAACACAGGACCTCTGCACCCACACCACCTGCACGGGCCAATTCCCAGGTTACTGGGGGAGAAAACAAATGTGCCCATCCCTAAACACCCACTGAACCGTCCCTGTTCACAGCACACTCCTTCAGCACCGCAGGCTGCAATCCCTCCCGCAGATGGGGACCCCTCACCCTACTCTGCCATCACCCCCCTCTGCCATCACCCCCTCCCAAATGCTGGACTGGGCTCAGCCCCATGGGCAGCAAGCCTCCAGTGCCTGGTGCAGTGCCTGCTCCTCTCCCTACACCCGTCCTGCTCTGATAAAGGCTCTGGGCTGACACAGGGAAATTCCTGCCAATACTGATAAAGCCCCAGCTGGGCTGGGAAAAGCAGACTTTCCCTGGGAAAAGGCACTTGCCAGCAGGCAATGAGTGGAGCTGACATTAAAAAAGGACAGTCTCTGGCAGCAATGTCCTCTCCTGGGCCCTGCTATCTGCTGTAAATCTGCTCCCCAGCTCCATGCAGGATGATCCCAGTGTTGCATGATACTCCAGAGCTGCAGCAAGGGACTGTTGGCACTGGAGGAATGCACTGTCCTGTCACACTGGGGACAGGCACTGGCCAGGGCATCCTGTGCAAGCAAACCCAGCAGGGACAGGATGTCACCCACAGGCAGCATCAGCTCAGTTTGCAAACCAGCAGCCACCAGCCTTTTTTCAGCCCTGTCCCCAGCCAGGGTGGCCAAGGGACTAGTGTGGCATCCTCCTCCTCAATCCTGGGGAAAGGCCAATTCCCACGGCAGAGAAAGCCAAACCTGAGCTCTCCTCATTTATTCCCAGTCCAGCACTCTCTTTGCATGCTCTGGGCCAGGTCTGGGATCCTCCTGCTGACTGGCAGCACCAGCACAAAGCTGTGCTGTACATCCCAGATCTGCTCCCAGCTCTCAGAAGCCAGGCTGGAAAACAGTCCTTTAGGGGCTGGGAAGAAACAGAGGAGAAGCTCCTGCTGAAACCGTGCGAGAGAGAACATGCCCGGAGGAAAACCAGGGCGGGAAAATCAGACTGGCAGGCGGCCCTCTCACCCGGGGCCTGTCTCCCAGTGTGCTCCACTGCCCTCACTGCACAAATGTGTCTCTCCCAGGGCAAGTGGAGCCCGTCCTTGGCCTCTCCCGGAGAGCACCCGGCACGCCGGCGCACGCGGACGCCCTCCCCGTCCTCCTCCACACTGAGCTGTTTTGCAGCCCTGCCTTGGCGCTGCACCCGCCTCTCCCTCCTCTCCCAGATTAATGCCGTGACATTTTGAAACCTCTCTCAGCTCATTAGGCAGTTGCGTAACACACCTGGCACTAACACCATTTAGAGAACTCACCTAATTAATGGTGCTGGCTGCCAGCGTGTGCCACGCTGCGGGCTGGGAGGGTGGGCTGCATGGCAAATAGGGGCACCCAACACCACTGAACATCAGGGTAGCTTTAGATTGGATATTAGGAAGAAATCCTTCCCTGTGAGGGTTGGGAGGCCCTGGCACAAGTTGCCCAAAGTTGTGGCTGCCCCATCCCTTTGGAAGTGTCCAAAGCCAGGTTGGATGGAGCTTGGAGCAGCCTGGAAGGTGTCCCTGCCTGTGGCAAGGGGGTGGAACAAGATGAGCTTTAAGGTCCCTTTCAACCCAAACCATTCTGTGACTCTGTGATCAGCCACCTCAGCCAGCTGTCCCCAGAGCAGCCAGGTAGGGTGACACCCGCCCGCTGGCACTACTAAAGACATCCCACCACCTGGCTGGTGTGGATGGGCATCCTTGAACACAGGAGCACTGGAATACAAAGGGGCTTCACCTGGCAAATTCCACCTGATCCATCCAGGCTGTGGCCAGGACGCAACCCTGGTGCTGCTGTAAGCATGCAAGCAGGAGATGAGCCACTCATCCCTTACCTTCTCTCATTCCCAAAGAGCCGGGCCACTTCTTCTCTCCCAGGGCTACGAGCCCGGGTTCTCCGCTCTAGCCGCTTCCTCTCCACCTGGAAGGCCTCACGATTACTGATCCTAATGGCCTTGGGAACGTCGGCCAGGGTGGTGTACTGCCGGCTGGCTTTAAAAGAAAGGGGACGCCCCGATTTTTCAGCTCCCCTTCCTACATCTCTGTTGCTGGAGTCCTTGTGCTTGGAGCAACTGCTCTTCGAGTCCAAGGAGTTCAGAGAGGAGCTGTGAACCATTCGGTCGCCTGATCGGGTACCTGGGGAAGGAAAGGGCTGGGCATGCTCCTGTGAGGGCGATTTGGGATAACTGTACCTGTTGTTCGGGGTGCTGGGGCTGGGCGGGCTCGGCGGGGGCGGCAGTTGCTGCTCTTCCAGCTTCGAGTCTTGTTTGGTCTTCTCCAAGGAAAAGTACCCGCTCTCGACACGCGTCTTCCGCCCGCAGTCTATCCGGTCTCCGTTCATGGAGCTCTCGTCTAAGGGACAGAGGAGTCATCGTGCTTGGTTTCAAGTCTGAGTTCTGTTTTTAACAAAAAACACCCCAATTCTACCCAGGACAAGGGCTGGAAATGAGAGCAGAGCCTTGGCCCCAGTCCTGTGCCATCTCTTGCACCCTTGGCTTTTCTCCCTCATGCCCACAGAGACAGTGGGATGGTCTGCAGGGAACTGAGGATGCTGGTCCAACTCTTGGGTTGGGCTTGCACAGGTGAAACACCTTCAAACCAAGAACTGGGTGGCTGCAGCCACTGCTCTGCACCCACTTCCATCTCTGTCCTCCCCAGCCCAGCATTAACCACAGTTCTATGGGTGCAAGGCAATGGACATCTCACTCCTGGCAAGTGGGAGTGGGTGGAAAGCATTCCCCATCTGACTGGGCAGCATTCCCCACCTGAAAGGGCCCCAGCACTGGGACCTGTCCATGGCCTGGCAGGAAGAGCACCCAACCCCACTGTTTCAGGGAGAACAATGCCATGGATCCAGCATCTTCCAGGGAATCATCATGGAAATCAAATGTAAACAGGGCTGGAGGAGGAAGCAGAGCTCAGTGCTTGGCAGCCTGGACGGCTGGGCTGAGCATGACATGGTCCTGCACCCTCTGGGTGCCCAAGTGGGGATGTGGAAGGGCTAGAAAAGGCATTTTGCTCCCAGTGTGAGGGTAGGCAGCCCCATCTCCCTGCCAGGGCGTGATTGGGCCCCACACTGTGATTTTCCAGCATGAAATGCCAACTTTTTCCTTCCTGAACTCCAGCTTGTAATGCCTGACACTAGTCCCCACACAGCAGGGACGAGGTCTGCCTCTCTCTCCTTGCTGGAATGCTCCAGGAACCAAACCCAGGGAAAACTTCTCCCTCTATAGTGGTTTTCTGCCAGCTCAGCTGCCTGAACCAGGCCACCACAGCATCACATCAGTGCTGGCACCTTTGCCCCTCACCTTCCTTGCTGTCCAGCACAGGATCCTTCAGGGAGCTGGCAGCCCCGGCCTGGCCTTGCACGGGGCTCTGTGCCGGGCTGATGCCGCTGCCCCCATCCACTTGGTCTTTGCCCCTCATTTCTTCCTGCCAGAGCGTGGACTTGGTGGCAGGGACCTTCTCTGCACTGGGGATGTTGCTGCTGGTCACAGCCATCTTAGCAGGACCAGGCTCCTAGAAAGAACAAGGGACACAGCAGGGTTAGAGTTTGCCCCAGCTCCACACTCAAGAGTCCCCAAAGGCTTGGCCCTGAGGTCCCAGACGGTTTGGGTGCTGCCCATGACATATCACAGCACGACAGGGATGGGACAGGGCTGCTCAGCCACGTGTCACAGCTTCATGCTGTTTTAAAACAATCCTCATCATCTCAAATGCTTCTCTTGCCAGCAAGGAGCTCCAGATTCCATGAGATGATGGATGATGCCACTTTGGTGGCCACAGCCAGGCCAGCCCAGGTTCAGAGTGTGACCCAGAAGAGGCAGCAGCTTTCCCAACTCATTCCTCAGCTTTGTTCATTACCAGATGTTTTGCTGTTGTCCTATTAAGCTTCAGCATTCGAAGATTATTTTCCTTAAAGCCACCAATAAATCAATGACAATTAACTCCCCTCCAAAGTCTCTGGATTGTGGGAAGTTTTCCAGCTGCTTGTTCCTTTTCCATGGAGTAGGGAGAATCCAGGAGTGCCTGAGGCTGCAGCCACAGGCTGGGGACAGTGGCTGCAAGGAGCATCCTCTCCATCCCCTGCTCCCACATCAGGTGGGTTTTAGTCCTGCATCTCCAAATCAGCATTTGCAGGGCTGTGCCAGTGCCACCGGGGATCTCCCAGGGAGTGGGTCCTGGCTCTGTGCACAGCCACAACAAGCAGCAAATGACCTCAATTTTTAAAAAAATCCCCTTGGAAATTTCACACCGAAGGAATGCAGTGTTGGAGGTAAACGATCCAGAGTTCACAAGCATCCCACTGAAGAGGACGCTGCTGGAGCAGGGGGTCGGGCCAATCTCCAAGGTCCCCTCCACCCTCAACCACTCATTCATCGATCCAAGCCCGAAGCTAATCACCAACTCAGGATATTTTTATATATCCCTTACACACACCCCCGTGTAATTATTTGTAGATATGTATTTAATTAGGCTGAGATGTGGGCCAAAAAGAAGTCTGTAAGGGAGCAGAGACATTAACTCTTTGCTGCTCAGGGGTATGAACATCTCCAAACAGCAGCATGCACCAAAATCAGCAGAACCAGCCTCCAGCTGCATGAAGTGTGTCTGGGCATGCTCTCCTTACCTGAGCCTGCCACACCCCTGTGCAAACAGAGGGCAGCGCCTCAAATCCCAGATTTCAGCCCCAAACCCTGCCTCAAGTTCCCACAGGCAGCAGGCAGGCACAGGCAGTCCAGTCTCTCCTGTTGCCTGCACCTTTCCACTGGAGCACAGCAAAACCTGCCCTTTTTCTCCTAAAACTGCAACCTGCTTGCAAAGCAAAGCGAAAACACACAACTCTCCCTGTCCAAAAACTGATATTCCCTGCATTGCTCCCATCCTGGTGATTTTGCAGAGGGATGATAAAAAAAATGATGGGGGGAGCTGGAAGTGGCCCTGATGCCCCAGGAGCTCCCGGCTGCAACCAAGCTCTGCTCTACCACAGACAGAGAAAAACTATGGGAGAGCTAGAAATAGCAGGAATATCCATTGTTTAAATTCTTTTTTTTAAATCACAAAGGTGTCCATCCCTCCCTGAGCAGATCTAAGACATGACCTGCTGCCAGATTAGCGTGTGGCCATCTTTAGAAAGAGATCAGCCTTTCTCCACCAGCACACGGAGAGCGAGCTGAACAGCAGCCAACTTGAGGAGAAGCCATTTCACAGAGCGGGATTTGGTGCTAATTTTCTCCTCAGCATCTTCTCTCCTTCCCTGGAGCAGCTGCCTGGATTCAGGAGACAACAGCAAAGATGCTGCTTCTGCTTTCGCAGGTGGCTTGTGAGTGTCCGACACAGCGCAGCATCCGTCCGGCAGCAGGTCCCACATGGAGGCTGGCTTTGCAAAGTGAATTTGGGCCTTTTTCCAGCACCACGGGACTGGGAGTGACAGGATGGTGAGGGTGGAAGGAGGGTAGCAAGCAGAATGAGGCTTGGGGTGGCCTGCCCCAAGACAGGAGGGGCAATGTGCCATGAGGGTCCATGCTTGCCCCATCCCCAAGCACCTGGGGAGCCCGACTGTCTGTGGGGAGCCAGCATCGTTCCCGCAGCCACTTCCCTTATTTGGTGCTCAGGAGCT
Organism: Lepidothrix coronata; assembly: GCF_001604755.1. Lineage (NCBI taxonomy): Eukaryota > Metazoa > Chordata > Aves > Passeriformes > Pipridae > Lepidothrix > Lepidothrix coronata. Next base: position 2,962,940 of record NW_016690281.1, read on the forward strand.
CAGATCCTGTACGGTTTCCAAGAAGTTGCCATGGTGATGAAATGTAACCCAGAATGATGTTTTTCTGGCTCTGCGCCCCTTCTTCTCTCCACCCCGTCCCCCTCCTGAACCCAGCCTGGGTTTAGTGTTGTGTCAGGATGGGGTGAGCATCCCTGCCCTGCTGCATCCGCTCACTGGCGTGCCCCAAATGCACCAGCCCTCTCTCTGGGGATTGAGGACGGACAACTCGTAACACATCAGCTCTTGGTCATGGACAGAAGAGGCATCTTCCCCGAAGCATCACCAGAGTAAGCACTCGAGGGGTTGGAGGGGCTGTAAGGACCCCAGCCCTTGGCAGGAGGTGACTCAGACTTCCAGCCTGGTGTGCAAAAAAGGATCATGTTCCCCCTAATTTTTTTTTCCCGTTGCCCAGAACATCTTTATCCAGCGGCATGGTGGAAACTTACTCAGAGACGTGCCGTACAAAACCCATCCATGGGCCCAGTTTGCACCAGGACCATCCTGGGAACTTCCATCAACAGGGACCTGAAAACCAGGGCTCAGGGGAGCCCCAGTCCCAGTTTTGGTCCCTGGTGTGCAACCCGGCTCGGCTGGAGGAGCCCTCCCAGCCGGTCCCCCATGACGGCGGGACGCACGCCCAGAGGTCAGGCGGCCTCAGGGACACGACTGTTCTCAGCCCCGGCGAGGGACGAGGGTGGCCTCGGGGTCACGTTCCCCATCTGTGGGATTCTCCCCCACTCTGGCCACGTGGGAGCCCAGCAGGAACGAGTGAGTCACAGTCAGCCCCACTTTTTACCATTTATAGTCAAAGCAAGCACGAAGCCACTGCTGGGTCCCTGGAGAGCCCGGCTCCGGCCCCGGAGCTCCCAGCCTGGCCCTGGCCTTTAGTATTTTCCTTTCATTCCCACTATCTCTGGGGTCATCTCAAAGGGGGTAACTGGAGCCCGATGGAATTTCATCCTGTTTCTGCTGAAATGGCCCACGAACAGCACCTCTCCCTGGTCCTCCACAGGGACCACATGGCTTTGTGGCCACTCTCGAGACAGTGTGGGGAGGGCCAGCACCACAAAACAGCACCCGAGAGGTGAAACGTGGCCACAAAGCAGCCAGGAAAGCAGTGTGTGACCCTAGAAGTGATGATCAGGAATTAATTCACACTGATCTGCTGTCCTGGCTCGCCCCAGCTCTCACTCTCTGCACAGGCAGCATCAGAAGGCTGGCAGAAAGTTGATCCGGAGGGTTAGAGGGGACCTCCCCCACGAAAAAAGCAAGGGCTGTGGCCCTGAGAGGGAGGCAAGGGTCTGGGTGGCAATGTGTGTGTCTCCCTGGGGTTACCTGGGGAGTTGGGGGCTCTACCTTCCTCTTCTTCTTCTGATTCTGCTTGTTTGTCCTGGGATAGACGATCAGCATCTCCAGCCACCTGCGGGCAGAGAAAGCAGAAGGTGAGGTCTGTGCTGTGGGAGAGCACGTAGGGATGGGAGTGACATTGACCTGGTCAGGGTCAGTGTGGTGAACAGTACCAGAAATCATAGCAACCAGCTCCTGAGGACAAAAAAAGCCAGGAGAGGAGGGGCAGAGCGATGACCTCAGGGTGCTTTGGCTCAAACCCCACTCACTGCAAGAGCGAGGCCACAGCCAAGGCTGACATGGGGCAGAGATTCAAGGATCCTGAAAGACAGCAGAGAGGGACAGAGCCTCCAGCAGGACCTTCCCCCTTCAGCAATGCCAACACCCGCACACTGCACACAAAGTGCTTTTGTCCAAGGAAGAACAGCGTGAACTTGGCATTGTGGAGTCCATCCCCTGCACAAGTCACTTGGGGGGGACCCTCCTGCGCCCTGCCACTGCAGCCTGACGACCTGCTCAGCATCTCTGCCAACTCCACAGGTATCTGAGGACCGCTGGGAAACACTCCTGCTTCACATGTCCCTCCTTCTCCCTCCTGTTCCCCCCATTTTGCACGCTGCTGCTGTAAAGCACTTGGAGATGACCACATCAAGTGGGGTTTGGTTAAGCAATAAATGCCAGCAGGATGGAACGAACGCAGAACAAATTCTCCCCCAGCCAGGGAAATCTTCCTGTCGTGCTGCAACTGAAAACGAAACCCGCCTGGCTCAGCCCCAGAGTGGGACTGCTCTGGGATGATTAATGCCTGCAGTCAGGAGCAAACGCGCTGCTTCAAAACCCATCGCTGGGCCGATGAGCAATAAATCAGCCCCACCTCGCTCTGCAATGCCTCTCCCTCCCGCGGCAGGCAGGACCAGCAACAAAGGCTGAGCTGTGAACCGGAGCGTGGGGAGAGAGAGGAGAGAGCAGGGCATGGGGGCTGGCCATGGTTTGGGGTGTAGTGACTGCTCCTGCCTTGGCTGGAGGCGCGGAACTGGCTCCCCTGTGCTGTGATTCCCCTGTGCCTCTGCATCCCGGCTCTGCAGCCGCTGCAACCCCACTGCTGTGAACGGGGTCGGGGGGGACAGGTCTGCCAGCCCAAAGTGGTTCACAGAAAGGGAATGACCCATGCTCATGTGTCACAGTAGAGCAGGGAGGTTTCAACAAAAGATAGCATGTATCTAATCAAAATCTCAAGCTCTTGGTAGAAAAATGTCGTATTCTGTCAAGCGTTTACCAAAACGGGGGGAGTCGCAACCAAAGAAAATGTTTGGAAATAGAAATCTCAGCTGAAAGTGGTGACTCTGCTGCTGCCAGGGCTGGGGGAGGTGGGAGACGCCGTGACTCAGGAAGAGGGGGAAAGAGTGAGTGCTTCATCCCTTCAACTTCCTGCTCGAGTTTCAAATGTCAACAAATTTTGGGAGGGAGGCACTGAGCTCCAGGAACCCCACCTGGGGAACGCTCGCAGGTGAGCAGCAGCCCCGCCACAGTCCAGCTCTATGCCAGCAGCTCTGCTCTCCCACGGCTCTGCACCCTCACCAGCTCCAGCTTCAACCCGAGACAGCATGTGAGTGATGGAAGAGGATGTTTCTAGGTCACCACCCAACACCTGGAGTTGGGAAATCTACCCTGATTTGCTTGTTTTAGTGGCCTAATCGTCAGTGTTTCTGAGTCCCTGCAGCTCAGCAGCAGGCACTCCTGTGAGCAATGATACTTTAATCATCCTTGCAGGTCAGATGCTCCCCTGGGACCACGGGGGTGGGCTGCATCCACCCCAGGATTCCGTGTCTGCCTAGGGATGGACGAGGCTAAAAGCACCATGGGGTAACCCCAGCACCCATCGGGATCCCCAGCACCCAGGATCAGCCTGGGTATGCACTGCCACAGCACCCAGCCTTGGGAAAGGTCCTACTCACCCTCCTCTTCCTCCCAGCTCATGCAAGAGCACGGCAGTGGCTCAGCCCTGGATCTGCACTCACCCACTGATGATCTCCTTGTTCTCAGCCCGGATGAAGTGCTCCTTCTCTGGTGTCAGGATGCACAAGGAGAACTTCTGCCCTGTCCGGCTCTCCCCATCCACCACATCCGTGCACTGGTTCATGTTGATGGTGCCCTGCGGGAGGGTTGTCGGCTGCAAGGGGAAGGAGAAACGGGTATTGTTTAAGGAGAGAAGAACAGAAGAGTGCAGAGTTGAGCCCTAAAACCTCTCCTGGTGGACACCAGGATCGTACACATCAAGATGCTTTGATCACAAGTTCCCAGACCCATCTGTATGCTGTGCCAGCACACAGCAAAGCCCTGTGCCACACATCTGGGCAGGTACAAGTCCTGCCAGCCCAGTCTGGTCCACTGCTGCCAGCAAGACACTTCTCCTATGCCCAATATCCAGGGCATCCCCTGCTGCAGTACAGGGATCCCAAGGAAAGGCACCAAGTGTCCGGCTTTGGGTCTGCAGCTCTGAATCTGGGGTGGTGGGGTGGCACCTGGGGACAGGGGTGGCAAAGTAGCAAGGTCCCACTGTCCTCACCACAGGATGGCTCAGGGACAGACAGACAGACACACATGCCAGGTTTTTCCCATTAAAATTAAAAAACCCATGGATTTTGCCAGGGAAGGACCACAGCATGGATGGCACCTTATTTGTCCGGTGGGTTTTGTGAACACAGTGTCACCTCTAGGCCCCCTTGCTCCAAAGAGACCCAGTAAAGTGGGACAGGCGGTGGCCCTTGTGGCCTGAGGGGATGTAGAGGGACACCCAGAGGGGTGTCAGCACTGACAAGAGCTGACAGGTCCATCTGGAGCAGTGCTGGCTCATCCGATTACAACGTGGCCACCCGCTCCTGGTGCATGGCGCCCGCAGCCCTCCCTCCCTGAGCACGGATGCCAAGGCTCCCCCATCCACAGCCTGCCTGTCCCCACCAGGCTGGGTGACACTGGGGTCCCTACAGCATCCCAGAGCAAACCTGCACCTGGGGCATAAATGACTGAGGGAGGGACCCCTCCAAGCTGCCAATGACACCGAAGGAGGACCCAAAGCAGCCCGTGGCCACCTTGTCACCCTGTCAAAGCCTCCTTGTGCCCTCCAGATGGCCGGGCCAACAAGGAGACAGATTTTTGGCAGATGCTGTTAAGGTTTTTACCATGGAAACAAGCTCCCCTGCCAGCAAAACCCCTCCAAGAGCAGCCTGCGCCATGCAAAGAAAGGGCGACTGAGGAGAGCTCAATGGCCCCAGCCTACAACCCCAGGAAATTTAGATCAGCCCCACAAAGCCCCCAGTTTACTCCTCCTGCGGGCAGTGGGAAAAAAACCCTTTCCCCAGGAAAAGGGCTTTTCCTGCAGCTGTGTCCCTGGGTGGGAGCATCCTCTGACAGCTCAGGGGTGGCATGGAGCCATCACGGGTGCTGCAGCGAATGTGTACGCAAACGGGACCAATTGCACATCAGGAACAACAAAACCTCCTCTTTTCCTTTGTGGAAATCAGCATGCTCAGACCCCAGGGACGGAGCCCAGACCCCCGGCCTGGCGCATGCACAGCCTCCCGCCCTGCACCGCCGCGGGTACTTAGCTCCTAAGAGGATTTTTTGTCTTAGACAACAAAAATAAAACCCCGCTTTCCGGGAGCTATAAAAACCCAACGGAAAAACTTTCTCCTGTTCCAAGTGGAGTCTTAGAACCGTTTTTGTCTTGCTGGCCTTTGGCACAGCCAAGGCCTCCAGGACTGTAAGGTCCAGGTCCAACCTCCTTCCCCACCCAGAGTAGTTTTGCACAAGGGAATGCAACCAGGATAGGGGGAAAAGGGGACGAGGAGGAGAGAGGGAGCCCTAGTCCCTCGGGGATGCCCTGGGCCACTTAGTCCCTCTTGCCACAGGCACCCCTTGACTCCCTGTAAGGCCCCACAGGGATTTGGCAGGGAGCTGGCACAGGAGGAGAGGAAGAGACAAAATTCGCCTGCTCTCCTCCCTCTTTAACCCCACGGCAGCATTCAGGGCGGCTTCCCTTGGAGCTCACACCCCGCCCTGACCGAAGCGTGCCAGGAGCGGAGGAGCCGGTTTGGGCCCCCCCCACTGCCGGGCTGGCCCTGCAAAGTGGTTTTGCCACTCACCCCTCCTTGTGAGGGTGAACGTTGGCATCTTGCACAGCCTGACACATGAGTTCTTGTCCACCACCACACCTCTGAGCCAGGATGCCAGGAAAGGGCTGAGAGCAAAGCTAGGACTGACCCTCTGGCACCTGCAGCACCAGGGATGAACCTGACATCCCACAGCAGCCTCCCTGAACCTCCACACCTGTCAGGAGCAGATGAAACCTGATGGACCAGCAGCCTTGCTCGCTCGGGATGTAAATTCCTTTACACCATTTATTTCCTTCCTTGGAGGCAACACAGGCACTTTGAAGTGAAATGCAAATGGAGCCGGGTGGAAACGCGTGTGTGCACACACGCAAACTCCACCGAGGAGAAGGAGGTGGCTCAGACCCCATCCCCACCTCTGACCACCCCATTCTAGGCTGGGGGGTTTCTCAAGGCTGGGGATCCCTGGGGAAGGGAAGCAGAGCTGGTCCCTAGGCTAGTCCAAGGCCAGGTGAGGACTGCGTGGCTCCCGCAATTGTAAGGGAATAAATCAATGCAGAAGCAGGGAGGTGCTGTATGGCAGAGACGCCACAACAACAACAAGGCTGGGACTTCAACCAGCCCTCTGAAGAGCAGATGCTTTGATACAAGGCTGAACCCAGCGTCAGAGCCCGGGGTGGCTTCGTGTCCAGGTGAGGAGTGGATGCTCAGATTCAGCTCCTGCTCCAGCTGCTGCCGGTCCCCAGCTCAGGGACAGCCCCGTCCCCAAGGCGCTGAGGCCTTGCCTCTGCCATTTCCCATGCTGCTGCCAATGGGATGGAGCACACAGCTACTCCAGAACTGGACCTGGTGCCTGGGTGTGTCATTTAACTGGGGTTAGGAGTGGAAACACAGCAGAGTGCACCTCTGGAAGCACAGAGGATACCCATTATGGGCACCATTACCAGCTCTCCTCAGTGCCATGAGCCACCTCCAGTCCAGTCAATGGACCTGCCCCTCGTTAGCACCAGGAAGGGAGCACTTGCACCACATGAGCAGCTACAGCTCTCCATGCTGCCAGTACCAGCAGAGCAACTGGAGCCAAGAAACAATTGCATTGCTGTTTCCCTTCAGAATGACAGATCCCTATTGACACACGCACACACGTGCTCTCAGCATCCCTCTCCACAACACACAAAGCCTATAGTACATTCTCCTCCTCCTCCTCTCCCTCCCCGGGGTGCTCAGGACGTGAGTCACGCCATGCTCTCCACATCAACAATCCTAGCAGCCTCCAGATGAGATGCAGGGACCTTTGGATGGATGCTTGCAGGATGCAGAGCCCAGAAACTGCAGCAGTCTCCTCTTTGGGCACTAGAACCGAGGGAAAGAAAGAACAGGGACCTCTTAGAAGCCCAAAGCAAGAAATCCCAAGCAGGGCATTACTGCATCCTCCTGCACAGTGCTGGGTGCTCCATGGGTGATGAACTCCCAGGTGCAATGGCTGCTGCTGAAAGTTAACAGGGTTTATCTGAAAGTCCCTAATTTCCATATGGTTTTGCAGGACTCAGGTAGAAAAATAGGATTATTTAGATTCAAAAAACTCAGAATTTTCTCCAAGTACCTTCCCCGTCATTTCTAACACATGGATCATGGGAGCTCAGTACAAAATACAAGGCAGTTTTGCTCAGCAGCTGTACACAGGATGTTTTGGAGCAGGTAACCCCACAGTCAGGCTCCCAAGGACTGGCTCTGCCACGGCCTCAGTGGGACACGGCCAATGCCCACACCATTCTCCGGGGTTATTACACAACGTGGGTTGACAAAATCTGGAACACAACCTTTAAAGGGAGGCGATGGGGCAGGGGGAGGAGGAAACCAAACAAAAGGGACATTTTACTTTCTGCCAAGAACCAGGAGGGGAAGAGAAAAAAAAACAAAACACCACAACCATTTGTCTATCCCGCATGGCAGGATGGTTGCCTTGGCACCGGGGCCTGGCTGTCCCGGGGGGAGATCATGGCTCTGCTGTCCCACTCCGCCGTGACGGGCTCATGCTCTGGCTGGCTCTGTCTTGGCTCCCAGCGCTGCCTTGGAGCAGCAGCAAGCCTGTGGTGCCTGGGGAAGAGACATCCACACATCCACGCTGCCTCCATAAATTCGTCTCGACAAATGTTAATTCTCCGAGCTAAAATATTCATGAGGGCGGCTGCCGAGCGCGCTGCTCACTCGCAGCACTCCGAGTGCTCTGCAACTGGCAGCTCCTGTGTCTGCTAAAAGCTTCACCCATCCCAGTGCCCAGTGCTTGAGGCGGGATGCAAGTGGGATCTTGGCAGGGCTGTGGGGTGGGAGGGAGCAAGACTCTGCTGTCCCATGGCCATGGGTACATCCAGGCAACATGGACACAACTACGGCTTGGGCAAGGGCACTGATGCAGCTGGGACAGGCAGCTCCTGGCAGCAGCACAGCACTGGGAACCCAAATCAGAGCCACATCCACCATTCCTGCCCAGAGGCCATCAAGAAAGCACCAACTCCTTGAAAACTCACAGAAACATTAAGCTTGGAAAAGACCTCTAAGATCATTGAGTCCAACCATTAACCCACAGCACTACCTGTCTGTCACTAAACCACATCCCTAAGCACCACATCTACATGGTTTTTGAACACTTCCAGGTATGAGGGCTCCACCACTGCTCTGGGCAGCCTGTTCTGATGCCTGACCACCTTTTCAGTAAAGAAATTTTTCTAATCTAAACCTCCTCTGGAGCAACTTGAGGCCATTTCCTCCTGTCCTATCACTTGTTACCTGGAAGAAGAGACTGACCCGCACCTGGCTACAACCTCCTTTCAGGTAGTTGTAAGGGATCCCTTTTCAGCCACGTGAGGCTACACACAGCCTGTCAAACCCCAGAGGGGGATGCACCTCCCAAACCCCACTGGGGGATGCACCATGCACACACCAGGCTGGCTCCAGTGCTGGCAGAGTGGTCACGGTGTGCCCGGAGCTGCCCAGGCACCGGGTGAGCACGGCTGGCACAGCAGCAGGGCTTTAATGAGCCTTTTAGGCTTCCTGCCATCAGGCACCAGGCTATCGATACAGCCACAGCACAGCCAGAGCGCTGCTGCAGGAGGATTTTATTACACTTATAGATCAGCTGGCAGGCTGAGCGTCCTGGATTTATTAAATTAGACAAAGGCTCTTGAAAACGACCTCTGCAGGCTCTGCAAAAGGATGGACTGGAGCAGTCACCCATCAAAGAGCAGCAGAAGGATGGGCTCCCCCATTCCCACGGCAGCGTTCTGCTCTCCCTGTGCCATCCAGGTATCTTTTCTTGGCCACCTGAGCACACCTTTCCCACGTGGACCCTTCCTATATCAGCATCTACTGCTTGGTGAAGTCACTGAGAAACCTCTAGCTTGCTCAGGCCATGCACCAGGTAAAGGAAGAGGAGGTTTTTTTCCACTGGCAGGGGAATCACAGAATAATAAAATCATTAAGGTTGGAAAAGACCTTTAAGATCATCAAATCTGTCAACCCAGCACCACCACCATGTTCACCATTAAAACATGTCCTCAAGTGCCACATCCTCAAGGAGTTATCAGGCAACACATGTTCCCTGCCCATCTGCATTCACATCTTGTGCCCCTGTGCAAGGAACAGGGAAGATACCCCCAAATCTCACCACTGCCTGGACTCACCAGCCTGCAAGAAGCCATCGTCCCCTTTCACAGAAGAAGGCACAATCAGTGCTCTGCAGATTGTGCCTTCTTACTGCCAATGGGGCTCTGCACTGGCAGCAAACCTGCACCAGCACAAGGATGGGACAGGACAGCTGTCCAGGTGTGCAGCCAGAGATGCAGGAACACCCTCCCAAGTTGGATAAATGCCATAACCCTTCTCCAGCCCCATCACATATTTCCCCACCATTGACCCTGGCTTGTTCATCACAGGTGCTGACTGCAGGCTCCTGAAATTTGTTTTAGTGGAGGAGCTCCCCACAGCTCCAGGTCACTCACCTCAAAGAGGTGGGATGGGTTAGCAAGTGCCACACACGCCTGTCTCTGCGTGCCAGGCCCCTGAAGAGCCCTCCTGAGCCTCTACCAGGAAATAAAACAACATCAGCTCCACTTCTGCCAGTGGGAAGGAATTTTCTTCCCTGGGAGCAGTTTGAGAAGGGGCTGAAGTGCAGGGGTTGGGCAGGAGAGTTCAGCCAGGGGCCGCTTTTAAGCGAAGTCGGTGTTTATGTCCACAGACAGCGAGTCTAAACACTGAGCGAGGCCGAGAGCTGCCTGCGAACTGCCCGGGAGCACCCTCGGGCTCCTCTCCCACCCAGTGCCACCTCAGCCAGGCACGGGCAGCTCCCATTCTGGGGGTGCCCAGACAGCAAGTTTGGGGCCACACATCCCATCTGTAGTTCTGCCCCCAAGGGCATCCATCCGGCGAGCGGGTGCTGGAGCGGAGCAAGCCCGGCTGGGGCTGCGCGGAGGCTGGAGTCGGCTTGTCTTGGCCTTATAAGGCTATTTTCGCACTGCTCTTGCAGCTCCCAGCTGCTCCCCACTCCAAAGCAGGGTCGGAGCTGGCAGCCAGAGCCTAGCCTGCCTCCTTCCTGTTAACCTCTTTCCTGCTGAACGGCCTCCAAGGGGTCTGTGCATGATGGGAACAGCCTTATCCTGTCCTGGCACAACCACCCGTGCCTGGCAAGGAGGGTCAGCAAACCCAGTGGTGGTCATCAAGTGGGTTCAACCTCCCTCAGCACTAGGGTCTGAGCCTTTGCATCCTCAACAGCGCTGCCAAATCCAGGGAGTCCTTCAGGGAAACTTGCACCCATGGACATGCACACTCCACATCCAACGCTGCTCCAGGGGAACAGGGACAGAGATGCAGAGAACATCGGCACCGTGACGGAAATGAGAGCAAGGTCCCACTAGGATGGGGGTCTAGAGGCTGCTCTGAGCTGTCATCCCGGCTGTTTGGAGACCAAAGCAATAGCCAAACATTGCACAAAGAGCTCGGAGCATCCGCTCAACCCCTATCCCAGCTCTTTGGAGACCAAAGCAGAAGCCCAGCTTTGCAGAGATGCTTGATGGCCCTGCAATGCCAAAGGCACAGCCTCACAGCCCTGCAAACCAAAGAGTTATTCTTTCCTCTTGCTCTCTGGGATTTAGATGCATTTAAAATGCAAAATGTCCTCCTCCCCTCCTTAGAAAAGGGTGGGAGGAATACATGATAACAGATCCGACCCCATCTGCTCGCAGCTGCCAGCGTGGCACCTTCCCCACTCCCCAGTGCACAGGCTCAACAGCCAAAGGGGAAGCAGATATCTACAGCCTTCCAAGGAGTTGTCATGGTAATCAGCCCGATGGCAAAAACCTGGTGAGACCACGCACTAGGATGGTAAATACAGGAGGGACCAGAGCTTGGTGCAGGGATTCTGGCGGGAGAGTTGCCTGGAGAGGGAAACGCAGTCGTCTGGGGGTGGGAAGAAAAAACGGGTTTCATTTGCATCTTGATGGTTGAATTTTAAATTGCACTGTTCCAAATTGGCCTTGTCAACTTTATCCTCCACCCCCTCAGTGTAGGAGACAAGTCCCAGGTGGTCCCTGCACGGCACTGCCAGGCTCACATGTGCAGGAGCTCACCACCACCTCCAGGAATGCCGGCTCCCATGTCCCTCCCCAGGAGCAAGGGGCTTCACCAAACACCAGAAACCACATTCCCAGAAGGTCACCCCCATACAAAGATGGTTATACACACAGTGATGCCAATTTTGGAGACAGGTCAGGGGGTTGGAAACTTGGATCGAGGCAGAATGATCTCCACCTGTGTTGGACAGCCCTGTTCCACCACAGCTGGACCTGGATTTCTGCTTCATGGGGGTGAGGGAAACATGACCAAGGCCAAGGGTCATCCAAGGAAAGCAACAAATTAAATCAATCAAATCCCTGTACCTCCCTGAGTGAATCCATCTCCCCTCCGGGCTAGAAGGGAAGGAGGCACAGGTCTCCCAGTCTCCAGCCATTCCTCCTCTCCTGCAAATGCAACTGAACAGAGAAATAGGAGCAGACACACAGCGACAGACCGAGCCATCAGCACCATCACAGCCGTGTGAAGCCACCTCCAAAAGCTGCTGCCTGGAGCTCTGGATAATTTAGGGCCCTGCACTGCCCTGCTGCTGTGGTGGGGTTTCCCCAAGGACCCCCTCACCCGCAAGGACTGTCAACACAGTGTCTTGCACCAGCCCTCAACAACTGCAGGGGAGGAGAGGACAATCAGCAGCACCAGATCCACCGGAGGCTCGGGCAACTCCCACGGGCGCAGATGCTTCAGTGGAAGTTCTTGAATCCGGACAAATTAGTCTGGAAATCTCATTATTCCCCAGCGCTGCTCTTATGAGCTTTGCAGAGCTTCCTGCAGGGCTGGGAATACCAGGCAGCCAAGCTCCCAGGGCGCTTGGGGGTCTGCAGTTGGAGGAGCAAGGGCCAACCCAAGCACAAGAGGCTGAGTCGGGTTGGCCAAACAAGCAGCACCCACATCCTACACCCTACACTCACACTCCCACAAAAAACCCCATACCTGCTCTGCGTTGCTCCCAGCAGCTTCCTTACAAGCTCTGCAGACCTTTCCAAAAGTCCAGGCGACAGCTGGAGAGCGTTTTCTGAACTTTGACTGTTGGCCATCCCACTGAATGGCACAAAATGGGAAGCTTTTGGGCCAGTTCCTAGAAGAAAAGCTCCCAACAGCCACACACAGCTGTTGTGTGGCAAGGAGACCACCCAGCAACAACTCGAGCTGGGCTCTGCTGCCACATGCAAGGTGTGGTGGAGGTGCTGGTGCAGACGGCAAAGAGCCATCCTGGCCAGGCAGGCACCACCAGGTTCAAAGGCAAGTGGCACCCAGGGCAAAAAGTGCTTCAAACACCCAGGAAAAGACTGGAAATAACATACCAGACTGCTGGAGCTGTCCCTGTGTCCCAGGGGAGCAGTGTTTTCTCCCTAAACCTGCTGCTCACATCTGGCTCCTGTACTTCCAGAGGAGTTCAGTGAGAGGACGGACTTCACAGCCATGAGCTGCTCCCAGGAGCACTCTGCAACCTCTCCTTTGGGAGCAGCCATTCGACCCCAGCAGAGAGGAGCAATCTGGGGCTGATGAATCCGAGGGGGGTGAGCCTGAGAAGATTTTCTCCATCCCCCATGCCTGGGATGACAGACTTCACCCCCCCAGCATCAGCCTGTGCACAGCATTAACCTCCCATGCAAGCCAAACGTCCCCTCCCTCCACACATCTGCTCCATCCATAATCCCTACTGCCCCTCCCCTAATGGGAAAGCAGCCAGGAAAGTGAACCAAAACCCTAATTATATCCCAGTAGCTCCCCAGTGCCCTGGTGATCCCTGTGACTTTATCAATGTGATCGCAACACAGCTGATGAAACGAGGAGGAAAGGGCCAAGGCTGGGTGTGCTCCAAAACCCCACCTTTTCTCCCCAGCCACAGCACCACAACAGGTGGAAATCCCGTGTGAGCTCAGGATGCTGCTGGGACACTTCTAAAATCACTCCTGCAGGCCTGTCCCTTCTGCCTCCTCTGCCCAGGGACCACATCACCCACAGCAAAGGGAACTGGCAGGAGAGTGGTGACAATCGTGGGCCACGGTGTGAGAGCAGCCTTGGCCTTGCTGCAGGTTTCCAGGGCACTGTTTGGCCACAAAATCATGGAGACCCACAGCTATGGCACCCAAAGCCACAGCACCCAAGGCATGGGTCATGCAAGAGTGAGGACCCCCAGGATCACATCATAGAATCACAGAATGGTTTCGGTTGGAAGGGACCTAAAAGACCATCTCATTCCACCCCCTGCCATAGGCAGGGACACCTTCCACCAGACCAGGTTGCTCCAAGCCCCATCCAACCTGGCCTTGGACACTTCCAGGGATGGGGCAGCCACAGCTTCTCTGGGCAACCTGTGCCAGGGCCTCACCACCCTCACAGGGAAGGATTTTTTCCCCGCAGCCCCATGGCAGGGGGTACCATGACAGCAAAGATAGGTCATGGCTGTGGGGTGCATGCCAGGAAAACATGGGGGAAAAAACTCTCCATGGTAGGTGGGACCTTCCCAGCTCTCCCCAGCACCTCAAGTCCCACAGGCAGCACCTCTGCCCCAGGGACCTGCTCTCCCATAACAGTGGAAGAAGTCTTGGAAGAGCTGAGCTGCCTGTGGTGGGTGGAGGGGTACAAGCCTGTTAGCACACACTTCAACAAACAGCTCTTGGATCAGATCCTGCAGGAAGGAGGTGAAGGGTAAATGAAGTTGCTGCACACGTGATTTACCTATGGTAATTTTAACTTCCAGCAAGGCTGTCTGGCTGTTTTATCTTGCTGCCTACTTGCAGTCAGACTTCAATGACTGCAGGAATAAGTCTCTTCCACACCTTTGAAGGAACAGGGCAAAATAAAAAGGTCTTATAAAACATGTATTACCAAAGGCACATTCACATGCTGTTTACCTGGTCCAGCAGGAAGGAAAAAGAGTATTTTGATGGCTTTTTTTTTTAATATCTTACAGTCCATGATAACTCAATGAGCAAGACCAATAATCAAACCGGCCTGGAAATTCTCATTTTTCACCAAAAATGCCTCAAACCAGCACAGAAAAAAGGGGGAAGACTCCAGCAAAAACCCTGAGAAAAGCCGTTTAAAAAACCTCACTGAAGACCTCGGCTTGTCTTCACGCAAGTTTTAACCTGACAACATCCCTTTTACAGACTCCAAACCTGATGAATAATTCATGTCTGGGATAAAGCAGAAATATCATATTCACCAATGCTTACCTAACAGAGGAACAAGGACTGCAAATAAGTAATTTATTAACCCCAAACTGTGTTGCTGCTTGAACAGAGGGCACACCTTGGCTTTTGGCCTCAAAAACACTGGCGGAAGAAAAATTGCTCTTGAGCTGTTGCAAGAGCCCACCGGGGGCTGGCTGAGACCCCTCACTCTCATCACACCTTCAGCACAAACATGCCTTGTCCCGGGGGGAACCCCCCAAGAGCAAAGCTGGGAGATGCCACCCTCCTTCCTCCTCCTCCTCTTTGGCGGTCACAGCCCCTTCTCTGTCGGGAAGAACGCGGCAGTGGGAAGCCCACGGTGGTGGGAAGCCCACAACCCCGTGCTCGCCCACGGCTCCAGCCGCTTTCTCAGGCATTCCAAAATTTGGCCGGAGTCTCTTTTTGCAGCACACCCCCCCCTCCACGGCTGGACGGCTGCCTAATTGCGTATTTATTTATTTCTGCATTTTCCCAGCTCCCCGCACACACTGGCGCAGGGCGGGGGGAAAGCCAAGGCCGGCTCCCAAACGCGGACCCAAAAAAAAAAAAATCCCCAAAAAACCAGGGGAGTGCAGCTCCCCACATTCCCCGGAGGCTGGGAGGAAGCTGGGAAGCGCAGGGCTGGCTGGGAAAGGGGTGGGAGTGGGGGGCAGGAAGGGGGGACGCCGGCGGCATCGCCCACCCCCTTTGCTTTGTGCGCGCTTGGGGAAATTAAAAATAGCTGCGTCCAAAGAGTGGCTGCAAGCGCCACAAAGAGCGTGTTGAGCAGAGGCAGCTGCAAGCTATTTGCTGCCCCTGGTAATCAGCATCTCAGCTTGCAGAGCCCCTCCGGCCCCCCCAGCCCCTTCCTCCCCTGCCAGAAGCTGCCGCTGCCTTTCTCCAACCCACATATGTCATGTCAACAATCAATGAATACAGGATCTCTGCCGGGGGAAAAAAAGGGGGAACACGCTTTGATTTTTGGAGCAGCTTTGTTGCCTTGTTCCATTCACGTCCTCGTCCTCCTCTCTGAGCTGTCACCGAGGGTTTTACGGCACTGAATCCCATCAGGCAACGCCAGGATACCCCGTGCCACCCAGCAGGGATGGGATCCTCGGCAGGAACAGCGATTTGCCAGCCACTGGGATGCTGCTGCTTCTAAAGATTCCTTTAAGCAGCAGGAAAAGGGATACAACTGCCCAGCATTACCCACTGGTGGTCCTTGCCAACCTCATCTGGTGGCCAATGACAGGGCTGGAAAGAATTAAACTCAGCCCATCCTCACCACAGAGTGCAGGTGGCAGGTTTGGGGCCATACCACAGACACCTCGTTTCATACCCCCTTTCCAGCACCAGGCAACAGCAGGGCAAAAAACCTGTGGTTTTGTTGGTTCCCTGGGTGGTTTGGTCACTCCTGTCCCTGTGGACTGGCACAGCTGCTTGGAAGCCCAGGACTGCCCTGGCTTGGAGAGAGCTGGGACCAGGCACCCACTTCCTCTGCTGCCTGAGGGGGACCACAGGGCTCATGTGATGGTAACTGTGCTCGGCCTTAGCTGTGTCACTTCACTGCCAGCCCTGACATCTTTGCTGCTAAATGCCATCAGTTTGATTTCTACATTAACATTTTACAGTAAATCACAATCTTTCCTTCACCAAGAGCCCACAGCCAGGCTGAAGGCCACGGGTATGGAGCCCAGGTTTCCAGAAGTCATTCCAGCTGCTTTAAGTGCCTGTTTCACTCTGCCTCCCGTGAACAAGATAAATGCAATCTAAACTCCAGCTCACTTCCCTCGCTGGTCTGGCACACGTCTTCTACACAAATGTCTTTGCTAGGTCTCAAGAGACGAGGAGTGGGGAAAAAGCAGAAGGATGGAGCCACTTGAACCTGTCCTCACTGCGCAGCCTAAGAGCAATTCCAGCTTTGCGGCTCGCCCTGCAGAAGACAATGGGGGCTGTGTTGTTTCCAGGAAGGAAGCACCTGGGCCAGGTCATCAAAGCAGCTTGTGTTAGGAGGTCGCTGGCTGGATCAAGCTCTCTCAACTCTGCTTTTATCCTCTCACTGCCTGTTAACTCCCAAACTTCCCGCCATGGACTGCTTCACACTTGGGCCTCTCCCGAGCGGGTCCTGCAGGCACCAAATGCCCTTCTTGGGGCACTGGGATGGGGACAACAGTGTTCTCCAAGCTCACAATAAACCCAGGCACTTTTAGTGTCCCAGTGATGGTCTCTGGCCATCAATGGTCACCAGGACTGGTGTTGGAGCCATCCCTGGAGCAGCCCTTTCCTGTTCCCTCAGCCTCCCCAAACTGCCCCTCTGCAGCTCAACAGTTTTACCTTCCCAAACACACTAAGCCTAACTAAAAGAGGTAAAACACAAGAGGGCACAAGTAGGGTAGGAACCAGTCATGAAGGAGCCCACAGGTTCTTGACACCAGGACCCACCTCCAGCAGCACCCGGGGCAGGACACTTCAGGCAGAAAGAAATGGGAAGACAGGAACCCCAAAGTCACTGTTACAGGATCCCCACACCCAACCCCAGCAATGACATTTGGATCAGCATCAAGCAAGACATTAATATAAAACCACAAAGGAAGATCTGTGTATCCTTCTCACATCCCCTTCAAGGCTGCTTGGTCCTGGCTTCAGCAATGCCCGGGGGAACAAGTTCTCAGGGCTCCCTGTAGGTTCATGGATTTTTTTCCCCAAAATCAGTACTGAAAATTAAACATAACAAATCCTTCAAAGATGCTACTGCACCATCTTTGAGATATGGACTAAACACCCTGGGTGAAACCTCCTCACAGATCATCATCCACCCTGCAGGACCCACCCTGACTTGATCCCATCCAGTCTCAGAAAAAAATTGGGATGGGGGTCCCTGCCACTGTCCAAGTCTTGCACATTCACTCCCCTCCAGCCTTTCTGTCTCAGATTGCTTTAAATTTCAAACATACTGTGATTCAAGCCAAAAGCTTTTTATGCTAAACAGAAACTGAAAGTCTTGATCTGGCAAACAGAGGCACTGGCAAAATTATGTCCATGGGGGGAAACCACTGGGGACGAGGGGAATAGGGTTTGTAAAGCCTGGTGCTCCAGCAGAGGAGGGGGCAGGGAGAGCTTGGAAACACTTAAATGGCAAAACCTGTGGAAAAAGTAAGGACAGAGAGGCCAGGATGTTTAAGGTCCGTTTCTAATCCCTGCCAATGAATTTCCATTCTGTGCCAAAACTGAAATAAACTGCTTTGATCTGAAAAGGAGGAGAAAAACACACACACGGGTTCTTGGCTTCTTAAAACAATACAGATGACAAAGGAGGCAACTACGATGAAAATTAACGCGGTGCAGCTCTGCTGACAGAGACGTTTTAAAATGCCCCTTTCCTCCAAATAAAGAGGACTCTGGAGGGGGTCAATTAGGAAACAATTACACAGGTCTGTGGATCACAGCATCACGAGCACACAGCCCTCCTTCCCTCTGATCCCCCTCCAGCAGCCACCAATGCTTACATCTGTCTCCTTTTTTAACCATTTATCAATTCCTTAGGTTTCCATGGCCAGGAGCGGGGCCTGGGGCCGAGCAGGGCTCCAGATGTGACCCTGCAGCCCCCTGTGCGGTGCCAGACCTCCCACCTCTGAGCTGGCCTCTCTTCTCCTATTTATACACCCATCCCAGGGGTCCCAGTGCTCCCCTAACCATTCCCAGATGCCAGGCTGGCCTTGCTCTTCATCCCACCCCAGTCCCATCAGTTCCTGGCTCCCTCCTGACCTCCTTCCCTGCCATCACAGGCTGGAGCAGGGATGTCCGTTTCATTGTACTGAGGTTAATGATATTATGATCCATCTGAGTTCCTGATTTAGGAGCAGGACCACTGTGCTGTGAGCCCAGGAAGAGTCTGCAATGCTGCCACAGAGAACACAACCACCCAACCCCAGTAACCTCTGGTACTGAGGTGGTTTAAGCATCCTCTTAGACCTCTTCCCAATTTTAGAAAGCAATTTGACTCCAGCAAATAGGGGGTAGGGGTAGAATCAGGGTTCACAGCCCATCCTCACACTTTACCACGCTGGAAGGTGCCAGACATGGAGCGAGGCCAGTTTGTTGGGAGAAGGATATGCCATGTCCAGGGATGCTCCTCCTGAACCACTGCAAGGCAACCAGAAAAGCCCATCCAGAAGATGCTCTCACTTGGCATTAGTTATCCACAACACCTTTGAGATGCTCCCAGGTGAGCCTGAATTTTGTCCTACTTTCAAACCACCATATGCACAAAGGAAAAAAACCCCACAATTATTAGTCTCAGGCAGACTGAAAGGAGGCCTGCAGTGACAGGAGAATACCTCCAGGGAGGATGCAAAATGCCAACCTAGTAAAAATCCCAGCTCAAGAGAAGTGGCACAGGGGCAAACTGAAGCACAGAGACAAGACCTGGCCCGTGGACATGTAATGAATAATTAACAAGCTGTGCTGGAGATCCAGACCCTCTCCTCTGACCTGCTCTAGCCACAGGACTGGATCCATCCCCAGGCAGCACCAAGGCCATGGGCCCACCTGCAGGTCCAGGGAGGGATTAGGCAGTGCTCTCCATCCCCACAAAGCCCCTCCTGCCTCTTCTCCACTACGTTCCCACGCAGCAGGGCTCTATTTATAGAGACCTCGACCGCTAATTATAGATCGCAGCAATCAAAACAAAAGGAGGCAGAAGCTCTGCACTTGCCACTCATTGGCTCCGTCCCCTTAGCTCGGCACTGCTCTTGTGGCAGCTCCCATATCCCAACCAAAACCTTCCAAACCACCCCAGCACCGTGGTGCCAGGCTGCTCTCCCGTGGCAGTAGCTGCTGTGGTTTCACTGGGGACCACAGGGTGTTTTACCAGGAGAACTGAAACTTGTCCTTGGACACTCACAACACAGCAGCTCAATCCCAAGCCTGTCCCAGCCTTCCTGTCACCCTCTTTGCTGCCTTCCCTCAATGGAAGACAGGCTTTGCTGGATGCTTCAGCTGTTTCACAAAAACGTCAACCCCTGTCATCATCCAGCATGAAGGTTTATCAAACAGCAGGAGCAAGTCAGTGCTGAGGGGTAATTGCGGGGGTTCAGCGTGGGAAGGCAACCCTGAGTGATCAGACAACCTCCATATCCACCCACGGCTGGGAGGGAGGAATTTCTGCACGTCTGAGCAGGCTCGGCTTAGCCAGGGCTCAGCAGAGCTGGGAACGGCTGCTGGCACACTCCCCATGGAGGGGAAGGGGATGTGATCTGCTTGGCATTCCCAGGGGCCAGGCAGGCTCTGGGTGCTAGCAACTGCATGCAGCAGAAAGAGGGAGACCCAGAGAGAGAGTCTGGCAGCTCAGCCTAGTTCAAGGGGATAAAGGTCTGTGCACATCCTCCCCATCGTGCAGAAGTTTGAGTTTTCAGACTAGAAATATGGTAGAGAAAGGACAGACAGAAGGGTGGACATACAGAAAGAAGGAGGCTGAGCCTGAGCATAGACTTGGGATCAGCTCAAGTCTCAGGAGGGAGCTGGATGCCAGTGGGGTGGTTGGTGCCTGCTTGTCCCACCTTTCATGCCCAAAATGCTCCAAACCAACACCAAACTTGACCCACCCCATGGCAAAAGGCCCCTGTGCCCAAGGCTGCTCTGTTCTGCAGCACTGACATCTTTTGGGACCCCTGAGGTCTCCCCAGCTTGTGCCTTTGAGCCGCCCCTCCACACCCCACTGCTCTCCAACCTGCTGGGAGCAGGGAGCAGAGTCTCCCTGGGCAGGCATAGGAGCATCTCCACCACCATCACCAGCCCTGGACTGCCCTCCCAAGCTCACCCCTCCCTCCAATCCCATTTTTAATAACAGCAGAAATTGCCAAACCCACAAAATTAATGTCTAAAAGGTTCAAGGCAGAGCCATTCAATCCCAGCCTGGAACTGCCTGGGAGGTCTCTGGCCAGCTGCTGCCCAGCTACCGCACGCTGCGGAGGCTGCTCCGCACCGAGGCCCCCACGGGACCCCCACTCAGCTCCTGAGGGGAACTGGGGCACACTGGGGGTAGATCATCCCATTTGCATGGGTTGCAAAGTGGATCCCTCACGGAAAAAACAGTGTCCCCCTGGGTGAGGCCCCAGCCCTGTTACTCCTTCCCAGCCTGCGGAGGTGGTGGGCAAGGAGCCGGCACAGTTGGAGGAGTGGAGAGCCACAGGCAGGAAGCAGAACACCTCAGGGGAGGAATCAGTGCTCTGCAGCAATGCCTGAGGTGTTGGGGCACAGGACTGGCTCCTCACATCCCCCACAGCCTGACCTGAGTGCCACCAGTCCCCTCCAGTGACCCCTAACACTCAGCCATCACTGCCTGATGCTGTGGGGTGGTGACAGCAGAGCTGGTGCAGGCAGCAGCACAGATCCCACGCAGGGACGTGCTCCACAGAAAGGTCAGGAGAGTATTTTTACACCATGTGTCAGACTCCAATGAGGAGGAAGGATCCGTGACTGTCTCCTTCAGCTATGGCAAGGCCAGACTCTCCTGACCACCTCCAGTGGCACCACAAAGGGCCATGGGGGCAGCAAGTCCAGGTGCCAGCACGGTGGGATGTCACACTGTCCAGGACACCATCCCACGCTGCACATGTGCACATTCCCTTTTTGTTTGTATTTTTCCACTTTCTCCCTTCTCAAGGGAAAAAGCCCAAGAGACGCCTGGAGAACCACAGGATGCTCCTGCTGTCCTCTGCATACTCTCTGGCAACAGTCCCCTAGGGTGCACAGGGCTGGGGCACTGCCCAGGTGCTTCTGCCCAGATGCAGCAGAATCTGGGGCAGGTCAAGCTCCTCAGGATGCAAAGAGGCAAAAAAAATCCCAGGTTGTGTTTCCCAGCATCCTTGTACCTCTGCCTCACATTGGGGCATCTCCCTGCTCCAGCCAGACACAAACCACTGTCCTATCAGGGTTAGGACAGAAAACACCAGCCCAGTGCAGAGCCAGGTTGCTGACACTGAAAATGTATTAAAGCCTCCCCCACTCCTACGGAAGACATTTAAATTATTTAGGGCACTTGGACCAACCCCAAGTGAAAATACAAACAAACACACGGCATGAAATTTGAGCCGCACTTGCCGTGCCTCCCCATCCCCTGCCCTCGCAGGAGGCATTGGAGGAGGACCAAGGCACACTGACCTTGTAGGGAACCTCCCCGCCACAGACACAGGTTTCTGTATGTCCCTGTTCCACAGTTGCACTGTGCCCAGTGGCTTTGTGAACCTCCTGCCCAGGTGGATCCCAGCACATGGGTACCCACCATGCCAGAATACACAACCTCAGGCACCCTCCCACAGGCTTGCTGTAGCCAGGAGGATAAATCAGCAGCCCAGGGTGGTCAGGGCAGGGTTGACACGCTGGGTTCTTCAGCCCCACTCTGCAGCTCGCTGTGGAGGGGTTTCCCTTCCTTTGATCCTCCCTCTGTTTCTCCAACAGGAGCAGTGCTGGTGGCATGCTGCAGCTCCGGGGCGGGCAAGCAGTGGGAAGGCATTCCAGCTGACCTACTTTCCACGGGCATCGCTAGGCAGGGCCTTCTTCCCGGACACTGCCAAGGTGATTCACCACCACCAAAACCCAGCTGGCTCCAAGGAACACGGCAGGAAGGAGGCGGGGGGGATGACACTGGGGTTTCCCCCAGTGCTTCCTGCCAGCAATCCCACACCAGGCGGGACCCAGCACCCTCTGCAGACCATCCACCAAGCTCCCACGCAAACCTAGCCTGGCATTGAGCCAAACCCAGCAAGCACAACTCTCCTCCAGCTTGGCAGAGCATTCCAAGGGCAGAAGACAACCCTGGCTGATCCCCACATCCTGGACACGGCTGTGTCTCTGCCCGGCAGCACTTACCATCTCGTCGAGGGCGTAGCGCAGCAGCCCGTGCTCGTAGAGGATGAAGAACCGGCGCTGCCATTTCTGCAAGAGAAGACAGAGAGCTGGGTCACAGCAGTGCCAACCAGTCCCTGGAGCTGCACAGGAGCTGGGGGTCTGCGTGCACCAGGCCCACATTGCCCGTTGCTAATTTACTGTCCGGCTTTGTGGGCACCCAAAGGAGGTTGTTTTGGGGTTTCTTCCCCACCCCGCTCCTCTCTGCATTCAGACAGACCCCAAACTGCCCTGGTTTAACTATACAGAGGACAAAAATAACTAAAGAAAAAGACTCTTCCACTCCCAGCAGAGACATCCACAAGCCCTGTCGCTGCTCTCCAAGACACCCAAGACCTGCAGGAACCACAGAATATATAGAGTTGGAAGGGACCCATCAGAATCATCGAGTCGAACTCCTGCCCCTCCACAGGACATCCCAACAATCCCACCACATGCCTGAAGCGTTGTCAAAACACTTCTTGGACTCGAGCAGGCTTGGGGCTGTGACCACTGCCCTGAGTAGCCTGTTCCAGTGCTCAACCACCCACCAGGCAAAAAACCTTTCCCTCATATCTAATCTGAACCTCTCCTGACTCAGCTTCATGCTAGGCATACCAGGGACAGCAGAAGGATTCCCAAAGTAACTGCTCCCAGCCCTCAGCTTCATCCTGCATCATCTATTCCAGCACCCAGTGCTGGAGGGTGACAGCGTGTCATGTCAGACGTCCCCCAGCAGTGCGTGAGCTCGATTTGGATGGTGGCAGTACCTCCAGGGTGGCACTGCCCAGGCGGTCCTGGCACCACGCTGGCACTGCTGTTTCTGCAGCTGCACAGCAAACCAGATTGGAGAACTGATCTGGCTGGAAAACTGCTTTTTTCATGTGTGCCAGGTTGTTTTCAGCCAAGAGCAAAAACTGGTTCAGCAAGCTGAAATAAAAAAGGTCCTGGATTCATAGCCCCAGTGCAGCAATTCTTATCTTGCTTTTCTCAGCCCTTTGGGCAAAGTCCAGAGTGCTCTGGGACAAGCAAAACTACCAAGGGCCCTGTGCACTTCCACAAGCCCCAGATGAGCAGGCAGCCTAGAGCCTGGAGGGAACTAGGGTCTCACGTCCCCTTAATGGTGGGCCAGCAAGCCTGGTACTAGCTGTGACTCCAAATAATGACCCATATACCCCAAGCTGAACTCAGAACCCAATTCTTGCTCACTCGGGAGCGATTTTTTTTATTACCAACAGCTCTGAGAGCATTTTGGCTGCATGACAGAGGGTTCAGGGACCATTGCCATCCCTCCCACGCACAAGACAGCCCTATCCTGGCAGCCCCAGCAGCAAGTTCCGTGAAAGACAAGCTGGGGGACAGGCTGAAAGTGCTCATCACAAGCCAGCAGAGAAAGGACACTGGCTTGGTCACATCCTTCTGGGCCTCACACCCCCCAGGGCAGGAAAGTGGGCAATGCTTCGACCCCACATGATGCTGGTGTTTGTGCCAGCCATGAGCAAACCCCTTTGGGAAGGAGCTGAGTGTGTCCTGCTCTGTCTGCAGGTCCCTGCTGCCAACACTTGGCTTCAGAGCTCTGCAGAGTTATAGCAAATGGCAACTACCTCTCAGCCCCTTCCTTGCCTGCCACAAGCATATCCACATTAGGAGATGGGATGCAGCCTCCCTCCAGAGCTCTGGGCATGCCCATGATGAGTTGCAGAAAACAAAGCAGTTGTTTCCAAGCCCCAAAGGAAAACTGGGAGCTTTCTGACGGTCCCAGCATGGGTCAGAGCTGCACAGCCCCACAGCCCACTGGCCTGAGAGCCTTCCTGACAGCACGACACGTGTCAGGCCAACCAGTGCAGCATCAAAAAGCAACAGCAACAAGCAATAAAACCGCACAGACTGAGCCTGACCAGCACCTGCAGCGCCCCAGGCTGCTGCCCAGCACAGGAAACCTTGCATCCCAGAGGAGGCATTCAAGCCTTGCTGCAGGAAACATCTTCCAGCTTCCTGGTTTGCACAAGGGGATGGGTGCATGGAGGCGCCTGCGGCACTCCCGGGGTCACAGCCACCCCTGTGGGCAGGGACAGTCCCTTGCTACTCCTCCTGCCACCCCTACCCACGTCATGGGGAGAGGATGTCTCAGCTTCACTTACCCGGGAGCGATGGACAGGGTTGTCAAAGTCCGTTCCTTCCGGGGCCAGCAGCAGCCAGCCACCATAAATGGGTTTGGCCTGCAAAGAAACAGCAGAGAAACACTCAGGCACAGCGGAAACCGGCTCAACATGGATCAGCACCACAGGGAATCGATGGTCATGGACCACGGGAAACTGCACCAGCACTCAGCACGAAGGCAGCTGTGTGAGCTCAGCCTCCTGCACACACGCAATCTCAGCTTTCCCAGTGCGGGGAACACGGTGCCTGATGGCAACGCGTGATGTGACACATGCCATGTGCCAAGGGGACTGAGACGAGAACTTGGGAGGAGGCAAAACCCCAGGCACAGACTCCAAACACAGCTGCTCCTGCGTGGCATCGTGCCCAGAGCACCAACTCCCGGGTACTGCCAGGCTGCAGAGCCCGTCCTCACCGTCCTTCCCCTCGCCATCGGCAGCGTGCCTCTACTCCAAAGCAATAACACACTCCAAAGGAGAGCTCGGTGTTTTCCGTTTGTTAATTAAGAGAGGAAAAACTACCCAGCGCTGGCAGTTCGCCAGCTCCCAGCCGCTTCCCGTGCCGTGCACATCCAACTCCTGCTTCCCTGCACAAGGGCAGCCCCTGCCAGCCCGCTCCTCCCTGCCAGCAGCCCATGGCTGAGCACACAGGAAGGTCAGAGCCGGGAGGAGGGAAAACAGCTCATTCAGCCGGCCGGGAAGAGAAAGGGAAAGAATACCCGGAAAGAAACTTGCAGCACTGCCGTTTATCAGTGGAAAAAAAGAATATCCAGGCTCCTTCCACCAGTGGTTTAGATGCAGAAGTGGCCAGGGCGAAGCAGGCCCACGCCATGGCAAGCAGTGGGATGGGGATAGGCACTGGGAATGTCCTCCCACACAAAGTCCTACAGGCACCGCTCCTGCTGCCTGTCAAGATGCAAACTATGAGCCAACACCTGGCAAGGGCTGGGGCCAAATCCTGGTGCAAGAGTGGCAAGGCATTGCCACACCAGTGAGGCGGCTTCACAGAGATACCAGGACAGGCCAGGAGGGAGGAAACCCAGGGCAGATCCAGTTCCAGGAGCCCCTGGGTCTGGGAACTCTGCTTTCCACCACGAAACATCCACGCACGTCCAGCCCAGCCCAGCCAAACAGCGACAAGGACACACGTTCCCAGCTCCTCTCTAAATGATTCAGTTCATCTTGTTGCTTTCATTCTTTTCTTTCTTGTTCCTTAAAGTTTAAAACTGTTTCCAATTCGTTACCTCCCTTAGATTCCTCCTGCCAGTTTCTGTGGTTTTGTAATGTTAAAAAAAAAGTTTCCCCTCTGGAAAAATCCCTGCAAACAATAGAAGAAACTGCCTATGCACCAGAAACTGTCAAATGCATGAAGCACTGAGTAAGCAAACTGGAAACACGCCGGAGGAGCCCTTTTACTGTTTATAAAGTGAAAAGAAATAACAAAATCTCTTATCCCCCTCCACAACGTGACATACCAGCTCGGTGTGTTGCTCTGCCAGCAGCTGGGAAAACACGATTTGAGAAGACCTTCCTTCCTTCCCCCTTTAAATAGGATCAAAATCAATGAAAACGGAGTGCTGGGAGCGGGATCCAAACTTTGGGGAGTTGCTTTCCTGCATCCCAGGGCACCCCTGCACCCGCCTGTTCCCACGACCAGCGGTAGCCTCGCCCCCGCTGGGGGCACAGAAAGGCACCCGCGGGCACCGCAGCCCCCCTGGTTTGGTGAGGAGCCCCGAGACCCCCGTGAGCCCTGTCCAGCTCACCTGGATGCTGGTGCCCTGCTCGCCCGTGGCCCCCATGGCACCTCCAGCCGCCCGGCACTGGCTCCACACCCGGCTCCGTGCCGCCCACGCTGCCAGCGCCCGGCGGGTGAGGGCAGGTGAGCCCCGTTTGCCACTCCCCCGGCACACCGCGCCCCACACCCCCACCCAGAGCCGCCCGTGACGCGTCCCTGCCCATCCCACGGGACGGCAGGACTTCGGAGTGGGGAATCCCACTGATCCCCACCACACACTGGCATGTGGCCACGGTCAGTTCGGAAGAGCCCAATTTCCCAAATTTCTCTCCCGTTTTACAGGCAAAAAGCAAAACTGCAAATAACTGACTGAAGGCGGCCCACTGGAGATCCTTCAGTGGGTCACTGTGACAGGAAATGGGGTCTCCAAATTACCATGAGAGCCCTGAACAACCGGCTCTGGGGCTTGAGAAGATCTTTCAAGTGACCTCCACTACCCAGGAACAAGAGGATGTCAGCGATGGCAGGACTCAGCATCCCCAACACTTGGCACCACCATGCCAAGGTGGCACGCTGGTGATGCTACAGGCAGCCAAGCTGCTTGCAGGGCTCAACCCTCCTCCATCCCCCAATACTCTCCTCCATGCCCCAGCACTGCCCCTGGGCACAGCTGAGTGTTCAACCCAGCGAAGCCCCATGAGCAAAATCTCTCCCCAGCAAAAGCCACAACACTGTAGCCCTCCCACAGGGCCATCCCACACCACCCTGAGCACCCCACAACACCCAGTCCCACACAGCCCCCCCTGTGACAGGCAGCAGGCAGGTCCCAGTGCCACATCAGGGATGAGGTAACCATGAAACCAAAACAGAGGACATCACCAGCATCGAGCAGACTCACAGGCAGAAAGCCCCGCCCTACCTCAGCCTGGCTCACACCCCCCAGTAGACATTATTTTGCCCTCAACCACTGCAATTTTGGCTCAACTGCCTAAATATAAAGCACTGAGCACCTGAAATACACACCCTTAACATAGAGCATGGTCATTTCTGCACCAGCGTCATAAAAAAACCACCAGTGGGCTACACTTAATTTGGCAGAAGCATCCAATTTCAGATATTGAAACCAAAATAGCTGAAAGGTATGAATTAGAGCCAGGCAGCGTGGGCAGCCTGGTTCCACCCATCAACAGATGAACACACAGCAGCGCTTTTTAAAGCCAAACCAAAACAAGCTCCTGCTAAAACCAAGCAAATGCCCAGAGAGGTACAAGCCTAAATAAAAGGGATATGAATTAGAACATGAAGTGTCTGAAGTAAACTCATCACACCTGCATTGGAATGGCCCTGCTGCAGCGAGGTTTAAAATAAACCCGACGTGGGAGGCAGGTCCGGGGGGTGCTGCAGCACCAGGATGGAGCTGGAGTCACACGTTGCTTCACACCGGCTTGGCTTCCTCTGGAAATCTCAGCAAGAGGAGGAAAATGCAACACCCAGCACTGAGTAAGAGATCAGAGCAAAAAAATTCCCTCTTCCAAGCAGATCTGTCCAACCTCAAGTTAAGGGATGGCATTAGAGCAACCCTGGGGTTCCCAGGGAAGCTCCAGGGATATCTGAGGGGCAGCTCCAGGTAGTTTCTCCACAGGTAGCAGCCACACGAGGTACTCGGGCACTGGGTGGATGGCTTTGCTTTTATCCAGGCCGTAGGGTGAGCCACAAAATGCCATGGAAAGCAGAGTGGAGGGTGGCTGCTGGGGTGGAGTGGGGTGATGCCCAGTTCCATCTGATCCCGTGGGACTGGTGGAAGCTGACTCAGGCAGAAACAACCCCACGTCACCTCTCCACTTCCTGTCACACCTCTGGGAGTGTACAGGTCCTCCATCCCACCTTTGATCCGCCACTGGAGCTGGGCTGTGGAGCAGCCACAGCCCCTCACCTGCCTCTCAGGTCGCTGTCCCAGCCATTGCATTCATCCCCTCGGCCCACAGGCCTAAGGTGTATCCAGGGGGAGGATGCTGCCTCCAGCCCAGCGCCGGCAGCACGGCGGGTGGGAGGAAGCAGAGAAGGAAGCGGCCCCAGCTGGGTTTACACAAAGCTGTCAGGCTGCTGTGCTGATGCTGCCCAGGCATGGACAAACCACCCCAACCAGCTCCACCAGCACTGGGAATGCGACTCCCAGCAGCCGGGGAACTGGGCTCGAAGGACGTGCAGAGCCACTCAGCACTTCCCAAAGCTCAGGGTGACACAGGAACCCCTGCACATCGCCAGGGCTCCAGGGCACCTACTTCCAGAGGGCAGGATGGCTCACAGGAGCGTGGCAGCCCATGGAGCACCAGATCACGGGGCTAGAAGTGGGCTGTGACACCAACCAGCTGCCTGCTGCACAAGCTTTCACATCTGCTGTGTTTTTGGTGGTACCATCACCTCTTCATTCCCTGTGCAGACCAGACAGCCAAGAAGGATTCTCAGTAGCACCCTGCAGAGCCGCACCATGCTGGGTGTCTGCAGGAGCTCACAGCACAAGGTGGAACAGCAGAGCTGTACCAGCATCCACTTACCCTCTTAGGGTCCTGACACCCCCAGGGCAGAGCACCCACATCCCCACTGGGGTGCTGGACACCTGGGTGGGCTGGGATGCCCACACAGCCAGTCCCCACCCACCCCAACCTGCTCCAAGGGAAGTCTGAATCCATCGCCGGGAGAGACTCCTGGCTCCGAGCGCGTGGCGGGAGGGATAATCTGTTTAGGCTGCCGGCAGACGTAATCAGCCTGTCTCGGGTGGAGGCAGGGCCTGTTTTGTTCAGGCTTGGCAACTGAGCGGGAAGGGGAAGAAAAATGGATTGTTGCAGTGGAGCTTCAGGCTCTGCCTGCAGCACTGAGAGCAGAGAGCCCTGTACACCAGGGAAGCAGTGCCAGGGCTTCCAGCAGCCCCAGGAGAAAACTACGTCCCCAACCTGGACCAGGTGTGAACCCATGATAGAACCCAGCCCACCACCCTTATGGGCTCAGCCCCAATATTCACCAAAGGAGCCCCTCTGACAGCAGTACCTATTGCTCCCCACACCCAGGGCAGCACAACAGGGTCACAGCTCTCAGCCAGACCCACAGAGAGCACAGTCCCAGAGCAGGGACAGTAAGGTCATTGTCCTCTGTGTGTTGGCTCCTGACCCACTCAGGGCTTCCCAGAGCCAGGGACTTGTTTCTGGCACAGCTCAAGGGAAAAGTCACCACAAACACTGGTTGCAACCTCAAAATAGGAAATCTGGGTGTTTTCAGCTTTGCTCTGCTCTCAGTTTTGCACACCTTGGAGCCAAGAGAACATCGCTGATGGGTGAGTCGGAGCAGCCGTCACCCGGCAGGAATGGGGAAGGTGACATGCTGTTCAGGGAGGGAATGGGATGCGATGCCCAAGCAGGCTTTCCTGCCCACAGCACAGCTTCTAGGAACTGAGAGGCAGGCATCGCTTAACATCCTGCGTGCTCCCAGCGGGATGCCATAAGGACCACCGGAGACCTGTGACCCCGGCCAGCGGGAGGCTCCGCAAACACCGCTGTGCAGACCTGCGCTCCAGCAGCAATCCCAAGGGCCGGGATGTAGCCCAGTCCCGGTGGTTAAGCCGCTTACATCCCTGTTTCCCTGCCCATAAAGCATTTCCCCTCTGCTGTCTGTCACCTGGCGACGTTGCAGGGGAGCAGGGCCAAGCCCCAGAGCAGAGGCTGCGGTGCCACCAGCGAGCACCCACAACTATTCCCAGAGCAAAAGCCCTCTCAATTCTCAACTCCACATCCAAGCGGCCACTTGCTACCCCTGGGTTCAGACCAAACAGTGCTTCTTCCAGGACAAGACCTGGGCATCTCTGGGGGATCACCCTGGATGTGTGGGGACAGTCCCCTCTCCATCCACCTCCTGTCAAAACATTTTTGCACCAGCACAGGCATGAGCTGACTGCTGCCAGAGCTGCAAATCCCAGGCCAGGCTTTTACCACCAACACAGCTCCACAGGCAGGACGAGGCAAAACCAGACTGGACAGACTAGACCTTGGGCACGAGGAACAGCAGGTGCTGCTGCCATGGGGCAGCTGGCAGGCACTGTGCATGGCACAGCTCTCCTGGCACACCAGGAGCACCAACCCAGCCACTGGCTAACCCCCAAGGGACGGAGCTGCCTGGGCAGTTTGCTGCGTGGGCAGCAGGACTGACTGACCGACTGGAGGAACAGGAAGGGGAAAGGTTCAATTCACCCTTCATGCAAACAGCCGGCCTCCTTCTGCAAACACCCCAGCTCTGGTCCCAGGGCTGTGCTCGGGTCTGAGTGCTGCCATCAGCTTGGGCAGTCGGAGCAGGAGCTGGATGAGGCTGGATGGAGCGTGCACTGGCAACTTGTAAAGCAGCAGCAAAATGAAGTGGGACAGAACAGACTTTGCAATTCCAGCTCCTCCTGGAGCAGCCCTGAAGCCGGCGTGCCCGGCAGCAAGCAGGCGTATCTAACCACTTCCCACCACTGGCCTTCCTCAGCGCCTGGGAGAAGCCACAACATCTCTCCAGAGTGCTGGAGAGGGGATTTATCACTTCGCCGGGTGCCAGCGCAGATAAGGTGCGGCGCCATGCAAAAACCCAGCAGCAAGGCAGTGTGCAAAGGGGACGGTTCTCCAGCACCCAAAGGCGCCGCCACGTCCCTTCCCTTGGGACATGCGGAGGGTTAAGTGCACCCCAAACTGACCCCAGCACCCAACGTGACACCCATCCCAAGCTCCTGCTGCTCTCCCATCACTCTCCAAGGGTGGGATGCTGCCCGGGGGTGACACCCCACCCCAGCCCCCCAAGCTGTGTCCCCCATGTCCCTGCCCTCCACAGACACCATCACAGGCGAGTTTGACATTTGCAGAGAATCTCCCCCTGTTCAGTCCTAATAATTAGTCAAGTAGAGGCAGATTTTTGCAGCATGATACAAGCAGCAGGGAGCAGGGAATGCAAGCGCGGGGGCTGCTTTCCAGGAAAGCGAGGGCTTTTTCTCCCCCAGGGAACAGGGGTGGAGGGAAAAGCGTGGCCAGGACATGATCCCTCACCCTGTCACCCTCTGGACAAGGCATGAAGCCAGGATAAGACCCCAGGCCCAGGGCATCCCGGCTCCATCGATGCAATGTCCCAGATCAAAGCCAAGCCTGCGACCCAACGCTGACACGCTCCAGCCTCAGGGCTGCTGGCCACCAGCTGCTCGGCATCCAAAACAGTAGGAAAGTGATAATGTCCAATGGAGAAGTGATGGAAATAACCACCCGCCGCCACTGGGCAGGGGTGTCACAGGAGGAGGCAGTGGGAAAAAATCTACAAGCTCCATTTTCTAACTGGGTGGTCCTCTGGGCATCCATGCCACGATCTCAAATAAAAAGAAAAAAAAAAGGGAACAAAAAACCAACAACAAAAAAAATACTGGTAGCTGGAAAGACGTCCTCAAATTCCTCTATCTGTGCCAGTCCCCATGCCCCGGGAGAGCACATGCATGGAGAAAATTAAAAGTAACTGTTTTACACTCTGCTCTTCTTCCAATTCAGGCCAGGCAGAACTTTGAGGTTAATTCCCAGCCTGTCCCGTGTTGTGGGGGCTTCATCCTACAGACCAAAGGCATGCGTGTGCAGGCATGGATCAGCCCAGGGCAGTTGGCATGGAGACCAGGGATCCCATAGTGACACCCCCACAGCCCTGCAGAGCCCTGGGTGGCTGCTTAGGAAGAGGGTCCCGCTGGCCAGGCTGGCTTTCTCCTGGAGATGGTCCCTAGGAACCATCCATCTTCCCAGGGCAGGCTCTGGAAAGTTGACCTCCACACAAGGTTTGCAGGTGGTTACAAGGGACCATGTGATACTGGCACAGGCACGTCTTGCCAGGAAAGAGGGAATTCCCGCGAAAAGGGAATTTCTCCCTTGCTGGGAAAGGAGCAGCATAAGGTGAGCTGGCAACGGGTGGGTGGCACAGCCAGGACAGAGCCACTACCAGCATGGTGTCTGCCAGGGACCAGCGGTCAGATCCTGCCACTGATCACAGGGCGATCCTGCCATCCTGCGCAGGATCACAGGGCTCTGATCACCCACGACCCACAACAGATTTTCCCAAAGGGAGAACAGACGCGGTGACTGACCCAGTTTTTCCCATGCACCCCAGAAGGTCAAACGCGGATTAGGCCGGGGGGGGGGGTGTGTCAAGGGAACATCACCTCCCACCTGCAGCCCTGGGGGGGGAGGACAGTCATGTCTCCAACGGGTGGTGGGACCACATGTAGCTGCCCCAAATCACACCGACCCCCGTCCGGCAGCAGAGCCACGCACAAAAACAACTCGTGAACGCAGCGCTCCCGGGATTAGGGATTTAGCGTCCGCACAGCCCTTTGAAGTTGGAAGCGCTAAGTCTGATTATTATTAGAGAGCTCCAGCTCATTAATCCTGATGTTTGGGGCTGGATTTCCCCCCTCCCAGCCCCATTCCTAAGCCAGTTCCCGAGTACGACGGAAATCCACTACTACCACTAAATATTTGTGACTCTTTGCAAACACAGTCCGAGTCTCTGCCCCAGCAGCTCCATCAGCCCGGAACAGCCGGGAAGGAGCAGGGGCAGCTCCTGACACCCACACAGGTATTTTTATCTAATAAAAATCCAAAAGAGACACGAGTGCGTAAGTGTGAAGTACCTTCACCTTTCCTGCAAGCCAAGTACAAAGGTCAGATGACTCCCAAAGACTTTTCTACCCTGACTCTAGGTAATCACCAACACTGTCCCTGTCTACGGGGCGAGCAGGACGCGCTGACCATGGAGCCCCCACGCTGCTGTGTGGACGCCCCCCGACCCAAGCCAAGTCCGAAAAAAAAAAATGAATTAAAAAGGCAGAAGCATTCAGAGCTGTTAAATGAACCGTTATTCCTGGGTGTGCTTTGGAGCGAGCACACCCCCACGCCCAGCCAGGCTCCTCGCTGCAGCACCTCCGACACGGGGCACAAACCGGGAGGGGAGATGGGCAGGGTGGCGGGGAAGCGCCGGGGGGGGGCAGCGTTCTGGGGCTGCTCGGCGGGGCGGGAGGGTGCGTGCGTGCATCACACGCCACCACAGCCACCATCTTATCTGGGAAGCGGGATTACTTCACCCCAGCTGCAAGGGAGAAGCCGAGCGGGGATTGCGCCGTTTTCCCAACCGGAGCCCCCGCGCGCGGGGCCTGGATCCGGCCGCGGGGCTGACCCCGACCCCGTGAGGGCCGGACGTGGGAGCAGCTCCCCCCCAGGGCCACCCACCATCCCGGCGGGAACAAAGCCAGCGAGGGGCTGCCCGAAACACGTCCCTGGGCCCTGGGTCCCCAAGGAGGCGGGAGGCCCCCCCATGGCAGGGCAGGCAGGCGCTGTGGGGGTGCGTGCAGTGCTCCGAGCGCCCCTCCCCAGTAGAAAATAAATAACGCTGCACCAGGAGGCAGCACAACCCCCAGCGGGGCAGCGGGAAGGGGCCGGCCGGGAGCGGGGGGCTCTTCCCGAGCCCCCTCCGGGACGGCTCCTTTGTCTGGGCACGGCCGCGGCGCTCCCCGCCGCCCGCCCCTTCCCGCACACACCACGGCATTTTTTCCAGTTACATTTTTTCCATATTAGCCCTCAGATTTCACGATGCCCCCCCCCCCTCCGCCGCCCCCCCAGCGAGCGCAGCAATATGTCTGATCTCATTGCCATAATAGGATCGGGAGCGGGGATGGCAGCCCTGGCCCAGAAAGGTGTGGGAGGAGGGAGGGCGGCCCTGCTCCCCCACACCCCGACACCACAGATGGGTCCCCGTGCCCCAAAACACCCTCCGTGCCCCCTGCCATGGGTGCGCGCGTCCTGGGCCCGTGTCGGGCCTGGGAGGAAGAGGAGGAAGAGAGGGAAGAGGAGGAAGGCCCAGCCCTGGCAGCCCCCCAGCGCTCGGCCCTTCTCGGGAAGGCACCGGGGTACCCTTTCCATGTCCCCGGGAAAGCTGGGGGCTGTAGGGCAGGGGGTTCCTGTCCGGCACGGAGGGAATGTTTTGTTTGCAGCCGAGTTTTTCCCAGGACTTTTGGGACTGCCTGGTGGAGCCCACAGGACGCCTCCCACCTGCTGCCATGCACCCTAAGAGGGGACGGGATCACCCCAAGTGCCGGCGCTGGGCCCCAAATGGCCTCAGGGGGTGAGGCCCCAGGGGAGGTGGCACTGGGGTGTGCCATGGCCTAAGGGACCAGTGGAGACTGCGGGTGTCCCACTGGACACCTGGGAATCTGTGGGGTCAGCAGGCATCCCATGGGATCGCGGGACATCCTATGGGACCAGAGAGAACCCACAGGTTCCTGGACATCCCACGGGCTTCACAAACATCTGGGTCCCTGTGCTATCTGTGGGGTCAACGGGCACCCCATGGGATCACACACCACCCATGGGGTCAGCAGGCAGCCCATAAGACTCCTTGACACTTTATGGGACCAGTATGCACCCATGGGGCTCCTGAACACCCCATAGGATCCATGGATACCTGTAGATCCCCGTGCTATCCATGGGGTCAGCAGGCACCCCATGGGGCTCCTGGACACTTTACAGGACCAGAGCGCACCCATGGAGTTCCTGAACACTCCATGGAATATCGGGACACCAGTGGGTCCCTGTGCTATTTGCAAGGTCAGAAGGCACCCCATGGGTTCACTGGATACCCTGCGGCACCAGAGAGCACCTATGGGGTTCCTGAGCACGCCATAGGATCCATGGATACCTGTGGGTCCCTGTGCTGTCCCTGGGGTCAGCGGGCACTCCATGGAACCCCGCAGTACCTCTGACAGCCCATGATACCCATGGGAGCAGCAGGCACCTACAGAACCCTACAATATCTATGTGACCAGCAGGCACCCCATGGAATCCCTCAGAATCCTGTGCTAACCATGGGACCAGCAGGCACCCATGGGACCCTGTGCTATCCGTGGGATCCCAGGACATCCATGGGACCCTATACTATCTATACGATCCTAAGCTATCCATGGGGTCATGCATGGGACCCTACGATGACAAGGGGACCCCAAGGAACCTGTGGGACCTCAGGCTACCCACGGGGCCAGCGGAGACCCCACGGAGACCCAGGACGCCCTGAGGGAGGTGTCCAGGGGCGTATTTCGGGGAGAAAACAGCGGGGTTTGGGGGGCAAGATCCCACCTGGTTGAGGTCCTCGTCGTTGAGCAGGTGGGACTCGCGGGGCTTGAAGCAGTTCTGGCACTTGC
>NW_016690281.1:2998252-3131300 GCF_001604755.1 Lepidothrix coronata
GGCGATGACAGCTGGGGGCGGGGTCGGCCCTGCCGGGCTCGGCTCGGCTGGGCCCGGCTCGGCTGGGCTGGACCCCTTTAGGCTCGGTTTGGCTCAGCCTGGCACAGATCGGCTCGACTTGGCCCGGCTCGGCTATCTTCGGCCCAAGTCAGTTCAGCCTGACTTGGCTCAGCCCGGCACAGCTGAGCCCGGCTTGACTTAGCTCTGCCCAGCCCAACTCAGCTCCCTTCAGCCTGGCTCAGCTCAGCTCAGCTCAGCCTAGTATGACACGGCTTGGCTTGGTACAGCTCAGCACGGATTGGCCCAGTCCAGCTCAGTGCAGCTGGGCTTCACTCAGTGCAGCTTGTCCCAGATGAGGCTGACTTGGCTCAGCTCAGCTCAGCCAAGCTTTGTTTGGCTCAGCTCAACCCCTGTAGGAGGTGTTGCCTTTTGCCCCCTGTGCTCTGCCCTGCCATGCACAGACCCCCCTCCTACAGCACCATGACCCCCCACAGCCCAGGCCCCCCAGCAGTGGGACACACGGTGGCACTGCCCTGAGGTGACAAACCATTGACCCCAGCTCCATCCCCAGCCCTGGGCACAGCCCAGCCCTGGCACAGGTGGGCACACTGGGGATCATCAGCCCTTGAACACCTAAATTTGGTGGGGGCAATACGGCCTCACACCCCTACGGCATCTCTGTGACCTGCAGCACTGGGGACCAGCTGGGGACAAAGCAGGGATGGGGTTGCACGTCCCACCTCAGCCACATTCCCGCTGTGCCACCACCCCAGGGCCAGCTGGGAACTCCTGTTTGTCCAGTGAGTTTTTATCCGGTGGAAACCGGCAGGTAAATACACCAGACCGGGTGATAAGGACCCAGTGTGAGGCCACAGGTTTGGCCTCCCAGCTCTGCACCTGGAGAGCCCCCACTCTGCACAAAAGGACCAGGGCAGGGACTGTGGTGCCTGTGGAGCATCACTGGGGCAGAAGAGAGGTGAGAATGCTGACCCTGGAGCAGGGGAACACAGCAAAGGTGCCAAGTGGCACCTCCAAAATGCCCCCAAGACCGGCACGTCCCGCCACACCCAGATCCCGCTGTGGCACACAGTGTCTCCTGCTCACCTCAATATTCCCTGCTGGCATGGGAAAGGGCCCTGCTATAAGGAAGAGCCTCATGGACCTTCCTGGATTTTTGGGACCAGGAAAAACCCGTTGGAGAAGAGACGGTGGCGTGGTCCCCTTGTGCCTGGCGCTGCCCCGCCGTTTGATGTGGGACCTGGCCTTGGCGGCCTCGCCACGCCGGCTCCGTGCTGTCATTCCCATTAAATGAAGCCCAGCACAATTGCCTGCTTGTTTATTAATTTTTGCTCCATCAAAGGCAGCTTTAATCTTCTCTCTCCCTGCCATGGCCACTTGCAGTGTGCACCGTGTGCCACGGATGGGGATGGGACAGCAGATCTGTGGGTCTGACCCCGCTCCCACACCAGTGATTCCAGTGCAACCTCACCCAGCCCCGAGCCCACACGATGCTCCCAGGCTGAACGTGGCCACCAGCCCCACACATATCACCAGTTTGGGTGGATTTTCCCTCTTTTTCCTTGATCCTAATATTATAAAAGCATCCCAACCCTTCCCCAGGGAGGGAGGATTTTCCCCTCTGGGATTTACAGACCCTGCCACCCTTGCCATGTGTCCAGGGTTCACCTGGCACATGACTGCAGAAGTCCTGCTCTTTGGAGAAGGGCGGGTGATTTTCCCAACCAGCTTTTGTCCTTCCTTGATCCCGCTTTCCTCCCTCCCTCCTTTCATCCCCAGCGTTGGATTATTCCCTGCCACATCCACTTGGCGTGCCCTGCATCCCGCAGCTCCTACAGATGCCCAGCGGTTTTTTTCCATCAAAAAGCCCCTCTGCAGCTCCATGGACACCTCTATGTGCTGTCCTCATGGTCCCCACCTCCTCGGGGCACAGACCCCACAGACTAGAGGGTCCCTCCAGGAGCCAAGGGGCTGCTCTTTCCATAGTGCCACAGGGCACTGTCTCCTCAAAAAAGGGCACGGTGTTGGCACAGGGCATGGAGCAGGGAGCAGGGACAGCGTCTCTCATCCTCAGGCTGTGCCTGCCCTGAGACGCGGCCGAGCTGCTCCGTGGCTCGGGGCCACGACCTGGCGCCACACACGGCCCTGCCAGAGCCGGCAGCACCTCGCGGGAAGCGGCTGGTGCTGGGGCTGGCTCCAGCCTCTCCAAAAATCCAGCTGAACGGGACGGGCTTCTCCGCAAACCTGTCGGGCCGCATTCAGCCGCGCGGAGCCGGCGTTCGCGCCGCCGGCCGCCCGTGTGCCACATTCGGTGGCTGCTGGAAACTCACTGCTGAGGACATTCCCTGCATGCCCCAGATCCTGGCACGGCCATGGCACCAAGGGCCCCCACATGTGCCATGGAGATGAGTGTCCCACCCCATCATCCCCCCACTGCCACCGCAGGTTGGGGCTGCCATGTGTAACAGGTCTCTGCAGCCCAGAGCCAGTATGGAGCAGTTTTCTCCAACGAGGGCAATTAAAATAATGGGAAAATGGAAAGTATTTGTCAGGGCTCTGCAGTGGCAGAGGGGGAAGGCGCCGTGGTGAGTCAACCATCCAAACCAAAGCCCCAGCGCCAGGTAAACAAGCTGAAAACCAGGAGGTGTTAGTCACCGGCTCTGGCTGTGTCGGCCTCAGCCCGGGAAGGGAATCGGCAAAACCCTCCAGCTCTGGGAACACACCAGTGAGACAAGAGCAGCACCCACTCCCTGTCCTGGTGTGGAGATCCCGCCAGGACCATCCATTGCCTCTGCTCACAAGGGTGTACCAGGATGGGGATGTGGCACCTGTGGCTGTGCCGTGTTTTGCCAGCAAAGCTGTGATGCAGCACATTTTTCTGCAGGGCCAGGCGCTGCCGGGGCAGGAGCAGGACAGCCGGGTGCTCCTCCCAGGTGGCCATCGCTCCCCACGGGACCTTGGGCAAGTC
The DNA here is from genome assembly GCF_001604755.1 of Lepidothrix coronata. Lineage (NCBI taxonomy): Eukaryota > Metazoa > Chordata > Aves > Passeriformes > Pipridae > Lepidothrix > Lepidothrix coronata. Next base: position 3,001,239 of record NW_016690281.1, read on the forward strand.
ATTTAATCCCTCTGTGCCGCCACCTCGCCGTCATTTCAGTGGAGCCAGACAGATGGATGCCCAGGGGAGAGGGCAGGAGTTGTGGTTTAAAGCCAGCAAGCCCTGGGATCCCCTCTGGATTCAGGCTGGGACCCAGTGGCACCTCTGAGGGCTCCCATCCTCCTGCCCTGTTCCAACCTGTAGGATGCTGGATGCAGCCCCTGGTTGTGTGGGGGTCCAGAGCCCCCAGCACAGCCGTGCCTGGGGAACATCTGGCATGGGAACCACTGATCAAGGGAGGTTCGAATGGCCCTCAAGCCATCCTGTGTCTTATAGGGGTGAAATCCACAGGTTAGAAATCCATATAGGGTGAAAAACACCCTCATGGATGGAGGGAAAGTCTCCCAGGAATTGCCCTGGGAACTGTCTCTGTGCCCTGCCTTTCCTGTGCCTGATTTTCATAGAATCACAGAATCATAGGGTGGTTTAGGCTGGAAAAGACCTTAAGGATCATCTCGTTCCAACTCCCCTGCCATGGGCAGGAACACCTTCCACAAGGCCAGGTTGCTCAAAGCCCCATCCAATTCCATTTTTCTCACTGGAAAAAATAAAAGGACCCAAATTATCCACTGGAGGAAATCCACAGCACTCAAATACAGCTGATGCATCCCACAGAGGAGGATGCAGCTCCCATGGAGCTGGAAAAGAGCACGAGGATGGTCCAGAGCAGGTTTCACACACACACAGAGGCTTGAGCTTCTCCCAGAAGCTACAGTAAATCCTGCCCCACCAAGCAGAGCTTTCCTCTTGTCCAGAGATGCCAAATGTCTGTGAGTTCATGCTCTTCTCCTACAACTGATTAGTTATCCTCCCAGTTGGGTTATCACTGGGTCCTGTGGCTGCTGCTGCCATTGGACCTCACCGTGCTTTAGCAGGGAAGATCCGTATCTTTTGTTCCCACACGTGTGTCTCCACCTTTAGGCTGGGCCCTGCCTGTCAGGCTGGGCAGAGGGGACCCCCCTGTGATCCCCTCTCACCTCAGCATCCCTGCTAAAAGCATCATCCCATGCAAATTCGGGTCCTCTCAGCCTCCTCCATTACTCGCCCCCCTGGCCACCACCCCGGAGCTGCCAGTGCAGCCGTCGGATGTCTGCTCTGCTGACTCCATATAATGCAAGTTTTACAAACGAAAATGTCACATGGCCCTAAATTAAATACTTTGGAGAAACCCATTATAATGCAGCAGCACAATTAGCTTTATCAGCCAGCCCAGAGTCATGCCAAAAACCAAAGCCGACTCACTTGACAGGAGCTGCCATCCATGAAACCAAGCTAACGACCTTAATTATATTTTTAGCTTCTAATTTTTGGCTGACAGTATCCCCAATTACCCAGCCCATAATTTGTGCAGGGACTGCGATCAGCCTTACCTGGTCTGTAATTCCCAGGGTCAGCCCTTTTATCCCTTTTAAATATTAGACTCCCACTGGCTGCCCTCCAGCCCTCTGGAATTTCCCCAGGGTTTTTAGTGTTAAAAATTAGCAGCGGAGCTCCTGGGCAGGCTGCAAGTCCCTTCCTGAGAGGGTCCTGCCAGGAACGCCTCTCCTGAGAAAACCCAGTGGTGTCGGGGATGGGGACAGGGAGTTGTTCCCACCAGGTTAAAGCTCCACTTAATCTGATCAGCTGCTCTGACCAAAGATTGCTCTTTGACTCATCTCCCTTATCCGCCACCCCCGCTTTACACCTCAGCACACAGCCCTGGCATGAACCCTCCTTTCCCTGCTCCTTCCCCACGCATTTATAGGGTTTTATCCTCGCTTCCATGCCAGCCCTCAGCCAAGCCAGGTCTCTTCCTGTCTGTCTGTCCTTGCTCTCCAGTTGGCTACCAGGTTTGGGGAGCCAGCCCTGAGCACAGCCTGGTCTGTGGTAATGCTTCCCTTTCCTGATGTGTGCCAGGTTTTGGCAAGGAGGCTCTTGCAGCATCACCGTGATGATGAACAGGGACACCTCTGGAGCCTGGGTCACCCTGGGTCTCACCACAGTTGCTGTGAGGGGCAGACCCTCGGCACAGACACTGGTGGGTGCTGAGCACCCTTGGGATGATGCCCTGCTGCAAGCCTGTGGGGTGTTGGCAGGATAAAGTGTGAAGGGAGGAACAGAGCAGTGTGGGATGTTTGGGGGGATCTGAACCCCACCAGGCACCGGGGGCTGGTGCAAATGGAGGTGCTGGGGACTGGGCAGGAGCCAGCCTGGGGCTGTGGGGCAGCACCCCTACATTAGGCCACATGGAAGTGTCCAAGGCTAAGTTGGACGGGGCTTGGAGCAACCTGGTCTACTGGAAGGTGTCCCTTCCCATGGCAGGGGGTTGGAACAAGATGAATTTTAAAGTCCATTCCAACCCAAACCATTCCAGGGTGCTGTGATCCCCCTTGGCCCTCGGCCTTGGCTGGCAAAGGCAGGGCCGGAGTGGCCAGTTGGAGGATTTTCAGGCTGCAAGGGCAGCCAGAGCCCCAGCACCCAGCAGGAGCCGGGCTGGGCTGGCCAAGGGTGCCATCTCCTGGGGACAGACCCACACAGCCGGGCCCAGCATCGCACCCGGGTGCAGGAGTGGGGAGCTGGAGCTGCACCCCGAGGCTCCCAGGCACTGCCCAGGCACTGCCAGTGCTGCCGTCGGCTCCCGGCCGGGGTGCTGCAGGCAGGGCAGGCAGGCAGGGCGGCTGGAAACGTGGCCACAAGCACACTGTGGTGGTTCTTCCCGAGTGGGATGGCCACGGCACGGCCACAGCTCTGAAACGATGTGTGGGTGCAGATAATGCACAGACAGCAGGCACATCCTCATGGATTTGTCCATGCACTGAAAACCCAGGCAGTGTTGGTGGCTGTTTGCACCAGCAACCCCGTGAGTTTGGTCACATAGTTGCTCTGTTTGCCATGAGACATTGGTGGCAGTAGCAGGACAGGGATGACAGCCAGGCAGAGCCCAGGGGACAGACACATCCTGACTCCAGAGCATCTGAGGGGAATTAGGGTGACAGAAAAGAGTCCTCAGCAGCAGTGCTCGGAGCCATCTGCACCCAGCCCAGTCCTGCAGTTGGCAGTTTCGACCCTAAAGGGCTCCTCTTCCCCTTCTTCCTCTCATGGCCCCTTTTTTCAGGTCCCAAAGGGAGCATGTGTGTGAGCAAATGCCTTGGCCGAGGTGCAGGGACTGCAAAAGGCAGATGGGCTGGGGGGAGGCTGGGAGGAAAATATCCTGGCAAAGCTGCTCGAAGGGAAGGCAAAGAACTCGCCAAAATTTTTAGAGCCAAACATTATCCACCCTGTCTGCCTGTTACCTGCACCTCTCTTCACAGCACTGCCACTGGGGCAAGAGCCCAGAGGAAAAATACGTTTTATTATTGGGACAAACTGGGTTCTATCACCCCAAACAGACTATGGCATCTCTGTAGCCATGAGCAGATGGGCACTGAAGGATGCAAATCAATGTGGGGGGATGCAGAGGGGATGTTGTGGGATGCCAAGCCATGCAGATGAATGCATAGGGATGCATTGCACTGAGAGGATGCATAAGGAGCTCCTGATTGATGCTCTGGGGAACCTGTGAACACAGCAAAGGAAAGGTTTAACTCAGGAACCCAGAGCAGGGGGCTGGCAGCTGCTGCCTGATCCCCTGATGAGCACAGGGACAACCCCAGGCAGGGCAGAGCAGCAGCCACCACCTTGGCTGGGAGAGGGCAGCTCACAGGGGACCATGTCTGGAGGTGTTTGAGAGCCACACTGCAACCCCAGGGGCTGTGGGACGGGTGATGCTGTTGGGAGCACAAAGGGCCAGACCTGGGGGCACACGGCTGAGGAGACGGGGCTCCAGCCCAGCACACACCGAGGATTCTAAAGCAGAAACCACACTGCCTGATCCCTGCTCAGCGAGGAGGGACAAACCACCCCCAAGTGCTTCTCACTTCCCTCTTGAAGGTCACCAGGGTGGAAACTGCAAGTCTCTGGCTGCTATTTACAGAGGTGAGTTTCCCCTGCAAAACCCCGAGAGCTGGAGGGCTCGGGGCATTGCTCCAGGGCCACTGTTCAGGGGCCATGCTCTGCCACACTCAACCAGCCCAGGCAATGCCAAAATCACAATTTCCTTCACCATCAGCTTTATCTCTGCATGGAAATGGGCCGCAGGCTCTGCCCTCTGCCCGGGCACAGAATGAATGAGATGACTCTGCACATGGACAGCCACCAGCTGCCTGCAAAGGTGCATTTCCCCCCCAAGCCCTTGCACCACACAACCCCCCTTCCAGTGCCTCTGCCTTCCACTCCCTCCCAGGACACTCCACACATCTTCCCAGTGGGACACTCAAACCCAGAACAATCCCACCCCTTTCACCAGATGCACAGCCACACACGTGGCACAGTGCTGGAGTTGCAGAGTCCCTCTGGCCACAGTGTCTCCTCTCCTGGTCCTCACTCCAAGCCCTGCTGTCCATGGGATGGTGCCGATGCTGCTTCCGTCCCTCCCACAGGATCCAGGATGTGATGGGCCACATCCAGCCATGAGCTGCTGTGTTCCTCTGCTTTGGGCTGTGCTCCCTGTGAGCAGGTTCGGCTTCTGATGTCCCTGTAATGGACACAGTAGGAAAACATCCTTCTGATGAGTTGCAGCTCACCACGGCAAGCATGAAGTGGGAGGTTTTGAACCGAACAGAAAAAACCTTGATGCTGCTCCACTGGCATTTATAGTAACAGATATTGCTGTTTCCTTCCTCATTCAGCAGTTTCTGCAGAAAGGTCCCACTGGACTGAGCTGAGTCACTGCTCCACTGTGCTCCCAGGGCCCTGTGCCCCTTCCCCACACCACAGACACAGCACAGCCCTGCCCAGCACCTCTGCAGGAAACAGGGAGAATCCTCTGGAAGCTTCCAGCAGCACAGAGGTGGCTCTTTCCCACTGTGAAACCAAGCTGTGTTATTCATGCTTTGTGCCTTGAGCCCAGTCAGGACCTTGGTTGCTCAGGCAGGACATAGCACAGCTCTCCTGCCTCCCAGCCATGGATGCACCAGAGAAAATCAGTATTTAAAGTATCTTATTGGGGCCCACAAGATGAGCTGTGAGCAGGAGACAAAACAGTGGTGTGGGCTGACCACCCTTTGGACAGGGAAAGGATGGATGCCCCAAGAGATGCTTGGTCCCCACAGCTGCCTCCTCCACAGAGCAAAACATCCTTCTCTGTGGAATAAAACATCCCAATGGCACAGGCTGCCCAGGGCAGTGGTGGAATCACCATCCCTGGAGGGATTTAAAAGATGTGTAGATGCATCTTCGGAGTTATAGGCCTAAAGAACGACGACCAGATGCAGGTGAAGATGCGGCACTCGGGGACATGGTTAGTGGTGAACGTGGCAGTGCTGGGTTAAGGTTGGACTCGATGATCTTAGAGGTCTTCTCCAAACCTAATAATTCTGGGATTCTATTGCAGCCAGGTGATCCAAGGGCTGGTGCCACAGAGCCCCTGTCCCTCCAAGCCCCTCTGAAAGGTGGCTGCCTGGCCCAGGACACCTGTCCCTGCTCCCGGTGACACATCAGCCCGCAGTGTCCCTCCCACCGTGACCCGCACTCCCGGCAGCCCAGGGACCCGACGAGCCAATGCAACGCGCTGGGTGTGTGGCCGATTTGCATGGAAGGGATAAGGGGAAACCCCAGGAAATGCACAGCCCAGGCATTAATCAAATCGGTCTCTAATAATAAACCCCCCAAGCCATGCAAGGGTCCAGGGCTGGAGCTCGTGGTGCCATGGCAGGAGCCGAGGGGGATTAGACACCGTGGGAGAGTCAAACGTGAGTCACCCCATGGGGGGGCTGCATGGGGAGATGGGGGTGAGGGGCTGGTCTGTGCCAGGGCCTGGGGCTTGGCCACGTTCCCAGAGTGCCAGCAGGGAGTGGAGGGTCTCCTCAGGTCCTTGCTGGAGGAGCAGAGCCACCACAAAGGGCTCCCACCCTGCTGAAGTGGTCAGTGCTGGGGGGCTGGAGGTGGAACCACAGAATGGTTTGGGTTGGAGTGGATCTCAAAGCTCATCTCGTTCCCCCCACCCCCCCACCCCCGATGGGCAGGGACACCTTCAACTAGCCCAGGTTGCTCCAAGCTCCGTCCAACCTGGCCTTGAACTTCCAGGGAAGTGTGGGAAACCACAGCTTCTCTGGGCAACCTGTGCCAGTGTCTGACCACTCTCACAGGGAAGAATTTCTTTCTAATAACTGATCTAAATCTACCCTCCTTCAGCCTAAAGTCATTCCATCTTGTCCTATGGTCAGCTGATGCTTGGGATGCGGGATCCATGGGGGAATTCAGGGTGCTGGTCCCTAATGGCTGGAGGGACAGAGGGGCAGACGCACCTTGCTCTGCTGGAAAACCCACGGCTGCAAAGCCTGGCTGCACCGTGCTGGGAGCACCATGTGCATCCTGGGGGTCTCCAGGGAGGGGAGCTCAGCCATCAGGCAGGATTTGTCCTAGATAGGGCCAAACATCTCCTTGGACCTGCCCTCAGAGCAGCTGGGAAGGAGGTCCACAGCCTGCATCCCCCTGGCTTTGACACAGCCCCAAACCTCTGTTTCCCATGCGATTATCCCTTGGGAAACTCCACCTTGGGTCAAGGATGGCTGAGGCTGCCATTCCCAGGGTTCACTGCCATCCCCAAGGACTCCTGACATCCCCAGGGCTTCCTGTAACTCCCAAGGGCTTCCTGCCATCCCCAGGGATCTTGTCATTTTTTCCTCTCTGGATATAAAGTATCTTCAAAGAGCACTGGAGGAAACCACCTCCCTCTGCCCTGGGGATACCTCCAGCCACCTCGACAGAAAGTCATTATTTAATTTTATAGCAATGTTAATTGAACAACTGGGAAGATAAGGCCGGCATCCCTGTGCTGAGAGAGGATTTATCCCTGGGAATGGGAGGGTTTTACCTGTGCTGCCTCAGGTAGGAGCCGGCCGGCAGCGGAGGACGCGCATCCACAGCCCCTCTGCAGGGTGGGAGGTGGCAGGACAGACGGACGCACAAAGTGCCCAACCTCTGCACGCTCCTGAGTTCTAGAGAGAGAGGAGAGATCCTGGCGGAGCGCAGGGGATTTTCTGGATAAAGATCTGAGCCTGGCTTCACCAAGGCAGTGGTGCAGCCTTCGGGCAGGCGGGGTCAATTCCTCGCCTTCGGAGAGTTTTAACCCTTCTGGGCCCCGGCAGCGCCGGCATCACCCACTGGTGCAGGAAACAGCTGCGGCTCCTGGCACAGCTCTGCTGAGGGATGTGGTGTCCCACGAGCCCTCTCGGTCAGCAAAGAGCACATTTCCACCACGGCCGCCCCCGTGCTGGGTTAGAGCTTCCTGCAGCTGCTCCGTGGCCGCAGATCCCGCACGTGGCGTTAACCCGGCATGGTGTTCATCAAGTGTAAGTTGTTGACCAGATTTTGGGGCTGCTGAGGGCTGCTCATGCCTCGTTTCTGTGTCTTTGGTGTCACACCCAGCACACACGGGCACTGGGAGCACCGTGGCAGGGGATGGTGGGGCAAACAGCCCGTCACAGGGACAGGAGCACCATCCCAGGTGGCACTAAAGCTCTCCTGGGGACACGTCCCTCCTGCTGCTTCAGGGAGCCTTACACATCAGATGGGGTTTCACTGTGATGCCATAACACCCAAGAGAGATGTCAGAAATGACACACGAACCACCTCAGAGCCACAGAGGAATTCAGAAGTTTCCAGAACTAAAATTTGTTTCGGAAAACGTCACCAGTGCTCACTCAGGTCGCGTTTCTGGTCCCCCTGTGAGTGATCCCAGCCCTAGAAAGGGATGAGGTGGCTGCAGAGCAGCCCCGTGGTGGCCACCCCGTACCTACCTGTGCCTCTCGTTCCGCAGCCATGGATGGGACACGTGTGGGGCGGGATGCCATGAACAACTGCACTGACCAGGAGTACTGGGACACCCTTGTTTCCCAGTGCATCCCCTGCAGCCTCGTGTGTGGCCGGCCCACAGCCAGGAGGTGTGATGCCGTGTGCGGTGAGTGCCAGCAGGGCAGTCATGGGTACCACAGGGCTGTTCTGGGATGGAGCAGGCAGGGATGGGGCAAAGCTGGGAGGGAGGATCAGACCCTGGGATGAACCCCAGGGTAGGCTCTGAGCCAGCTCAGCTTAGCAGAGCTTTGGGCCAAAAATGCGGGACTCTTCGGCTCAAAAAATGAGCCAAAATGTCACAAAAATGCAATGGCTTCCCAGCAATGGGCTGGGGCTGGCACTGGCTCAGCACAGACCAGGATGGAGTTGCCCACCACACTGCTTGCTCCCTTCTGGGGTCACAGGGCTGCATTAACACTGATGTCCCCCACTGGTGTCACCCCACCCTCCAAAGGCGGGGCCTGGAGAGCCATCAGGTTCAGTGGATGTGGATAATGATAAACCCAAGCTGTAGGTCTGTAGGTCTGTGAGGCTGAATCGTGGGCCCTGAGCTGGTACAGGCTCTGAGGTGTCGTGTAACAGGTGGGGAGGAGGAAAAGGGACAGATGCAGTTTGCACCCAGACCCTGTGCAGTGCCCCTTCCCTCCCTGGTGAGCCACAGTCTGGGATGGCTCCACCCTGTCCCAGGGCTCAGGGGACACAGCCCTGCACACGCAGCCACAAGTCACGTCTCTCTGTTGAGGACAGAGATGCCATCCCCAGCATTCTGAGCCAGGGCTCAGGCAGGTTTTGGTATGTCCCAAAAAGCTGTGCAAGCCCCAGGGCAGCAGCAGCAGCTCTAAGAGCAGCAGCCAGGAGCTCCCAGCTGCAGGTGGGTACAGTTGGCTGCAACCATTCCCTCCCTGTGCAGCTGCCAGCAGATGCCTTTCCCCAGTATTCATCACCCAGCCAAACACCACCCCAAATCCTGTGGATCTGTCACCCTGCCAGTCCTGGAGAGGTTGTCCATGTTTATGGCAGTGCATCGGAACCGTGAGCTTGGGCTCGTCCTCTCAGGAATCCGGGTGCCCAGGGGTGCTGGGAGGGTGGTTTGGGAGCCTCGTGTGGGAGGATGTGCTGAGGACACCGTGTTCATCTCCCTCCTCTCCTGCAGAGTCCATGGACTGCAACAAGACCCCTGGATTCTACTACGATGACCTCGTGAGAAGCTGCATCGAGTGCAGCACCATCTGTGGGCAGCACCCCAAGGAATGTGCCCCATCCTGTGAACGTGAGTGAGATGGGGGAGGGACCCGGGGCTGGGCTGGAAGAGGAGCCGGGTTACAGGACTGAAGATGGGGAAGGGGCAGCAAAGCCCACCCTGCTCTTCGTCCTGGGAGGGGGGGGGCTGCAGTGCCTTTTCCCTGTCGTGTGCTGGTGATTTACAGGCCTGTCAGCTCCACCAGCCAGGGCAGGACTGGCACCTGCAGATCCCACCTGGCTGAGCCGCCCCCAGCCCTCAAGGAGGGGGAGTGAGAAGGGACTGGTAGATCCCAAGATCTACAAGTCCCACACGGGGGTTGAGTGAAATGATCCCTGAAGGTGGGGGAAGGCTGTGCACGGGGTGTGGGAAGGGATCTCCTCTATCTCACCCTGGAAGAGAAATGCCGGCAGACAGAGGGGTACAGAGCTGCCCTCAGATTATTTCCCAGTGGAGAGCATGAGTGTTATGAAAAGTCAGTGAGGGAATCACGTACCCGAGGGGTGTCTGAGCTCACCCACCTCTGCCTGACCCGCAGCCTCGCCCCCGTCGCCCGCGGCCGTGCTGGAGCAGAAGGCGTGTGCGGAGCAGGAGCCCTGGCTCGTGGTGTATCTGCTGCTGGGGCTCTGCCTCTGCGCCCTCATCTGCTCCCTGCTCCTGGGCTGGACACACCTACGCAGGAAGGGAGAGGTGGGCTCCTGCCAAGCCGGCGCTGGGACCTGCCACTGCAGGGAGGACTCTGGCAAAGGTGGGTGCTGGATGTACTGGGGGGACTGGGAGAGGGTGGTGGGCAGGCTCAGGCTCCCAGGCACTGCTGGAGGGGCAGGAAACAGAGCCAGATCCTAAGAGGGAGAGGGAGATAAAGTAAAGCCAGTGATGGGCAACATCATTCAGCCTGAGCCTGGATGGGGAGCAGGACTGGACCCCTGTGCCCCAATTCTCCTCCATAATCCCCTTCTCAGTCACTCCCCACAAAGTCCCAGGCACAGCTTCCTGCTGCCACACAGGGCTGGAGCTGGACCGTCCACCAGCACCTCTCCACTCTCCATCCAGAAGCCAACCCTCTTCCAAAATGGACCACCCGTCCCAGGAAGACCCAGTTTTAGCTCTGGAGCCACAGAGGCTTTACAAGTCCTTGCATTAAGGAGAAAAAATAAGGAAAAAATAATGTGGAGCAATCCAACATAGAAAAGGGGTTTTTATTCTTCCTCCTCCTCTCCTCCCCTGCCTTTCCAAAAAAATTGTCTACTTACCAATTTCTCTACACACACAGTGCTGGGACCTGCCTGTCCTCTCCAGTTCCAGGCCCAGCTCCTCATGGGTTTTAGTGCAGCCCTTTGGGGCATTCCTTAGGTAAAAGGTGCTCCTAAAAACCCCTCAGCTAACACAGTTTCTCTGCAGATCGGCTGGTGGAAGCGGGCAGCGTCGGTGAGGGATTCACTGGCAGCAGAGCCCCAGAGCCAGTGGAAACCTGTGGCTTCTGCTTCCCTGGACAGGGCTCTGCTGTACAAGAGACCAAATCATGCCACAGCACCTTGTGTCACGCTGGGGAAAGAGCTGCTCCCTCCTACACCGGGATCTGCAGCACGGGAAGCGCTGGGGCCACTCCCAGTCCTGATGACGGCCACTTCAAGTTTTTTTGTTCTCCTTCCCAAGAGAAGACACCCATGGTGTGACCACAGTGGATGTTCCTGCACAGGATCAGAATGGAGGGGTGCTCCCTCTGCCCTCAAATCACAGTTGCTTCACCCTCCGCTGCCAGTGACTGGAACAGCTTCTACCCAGACTGGCTGACCCAGCTCAGGCTTTGCCAGGAGCTGAAGGATAAAGTGAAGGCTGGAGGTTGCACAGGGCTGTTTGCTCCCACTCAGGAAGTTAAATTCTCTTATTCTTGTGCACTCCCAGTGAGTGACAGAAATCACTTCCCATTTAGCAGCACCTGACTTCATCCTCCCTCTTGACCTCCGCAGACCCTCCCTCGTGTCCCAGCCATTGGGAGGGATGTCTCGTGGGGGCTCTTCAGCCTGGTCCCACCATCAGTGACACTTTGTCCACCAGTCCCCACAGAGAGCTCACCTTTCCCTGCTTGGAATCTCCACTGTGCACCAGAACAATTTACAGCAGAGCTGTAAATACGTCAAACATGGACTTGGATCCAAGGAGTTACTGGTTGAAGCTACAAGGATCCAGGGTGGAAAGCTCCACTGCCAGCTTCCAGCACTGCTTGGGAGGGGAGAACAGGTCAGTGCTGATGGTGAGGCTTTACCTCATGACAGGACATGAGGAGCTGGGACAGGCACCAAAATCCTCAGTGGAATTTGGTTTAAATGTGGAAGCTCATCCAAGGCTGAGAACTTTCGAAAACACTGGATCTACATATGTTTGCTTTGGGTTACTCCAAATAGCTGTTAAAAGTGAGGAACCAGCTGCAGATTGAGCTGCTTCAAGGGAATATTTTTATCTGACCTGGCTTTGAAAGCTACCATAGAAAAATAAGGATTTCAACATGTAACTTGAAGTTCTCATCTCAAATAAAGGAGAGTGTAGAAATTTTTTGCTTGGTGAGGAACTGCTCTTCATAGGAGCTCATCCCTTCCACTTTCTCAAACTAAAACTTCGAGTTTGGAAGAATAAATGAGTCAATATATGTACAAACTGGCACTGGGAAAGCTGGAGAAAGCACGAGCAGAGAGTTATAAACAGACTCTGTCCCTTCCATATTATGTATTTCTTTAAATGTAAATGCTTTTTTCTCATTAAAAAAGGCATCACTTGGGAGGGTGAGCCTTTCACTCTGGTCACCTCCCACACTCTCTCAGTACCAACAGTCCATTGGCCTTCCAACCTCCAGGCCTCCTCTATCTCCCACTCTCTCAATGTGAAGACCCTCTTGGCCTCCCCTCTCACATTGCTACCTTCCCTTTCCACTGGGGCCTCCAATTCCACAGCATCATCTTCCATAGCCTTAGCTCCCTCCTGTGGAGTCTGCTCCAACAGGCTCTGCTCTCATGCCATCAGTTCCTGTGGTCTCCAGACCTGTGGTTTCCTGCCCCACAACCTCAGCTCCCAGAGTCTCCAACACCTTGGCCCCAAAACCTGTGGCATCATTAGCATCCCAGTTCCTCTAGACCTCCAAGTGTCTTCCAGCCCCAGAAGTTACCTTGGCCTCCACCCTTGTTCAGCCTCAGCACTCCCTTAGCCTCAGTTCTTTCTCATTCTGCATCTTTGCATAGACTAATCTCTCCTTCAGCCTCCCCAGTCTCTCGGTTTCTGTTCCAGCTCAGCCTCGCTCCTTCTTGCCTTTCCACCATCTCCTGCTCTGCTGTTTGTCTCCTACACCCTTCAGTCTCCCCTTGCATTCTTGCTCAGCCTCTGCTCCTGCTCTCTGTCAAGCTGTTTGTGCTCAGAACTCCAAAGCCTCTTGGTTTCTCCTCACCCTCCACTCCTGCTGTGTCCTGTTCCCTCTGTGCCTCCTACAGCACCACATCCCCCACTCTCCCTGGGGGCTCCACCAAGCCTGAACCCCCTCAGGTGGAGCCTCCCCAGCACCAACAGCATCTCTTCCTCCTCTTGGTTTCCCTTCCCTGCAGCTTGTCCCCCCGTCAGCCTCTGCAGGGTGAATCCCAGAACGGTTTGGATTGGAAGGGATCTTAAAACTCATCTTGTTCTGCCCCCTGCCCTGGCAGGGACACCTTCCACCAGCCCAGGTTGCTCCAAGCCCTGTCCAACCTGGCCTTGGACACTTCCAGGGATGGGGCAGCCACAGCTCTTCTGGGCAACCTGTGCCAGGGCCTCACCAACCCTACAAGGAAGAATTCCTTCCCAATATCCCATCTAGCCCTGCCCTCAGTCAGTGGAAGCCATTCCCCCTTGTCCTGTCACTCCATGCCCTTGTCCCAAGTCCCTCTCCAGCTCTCCTGGAGCCCCTTTAGACCCTGGAAGGGGCTCTCAGGTCTCCCTGGAGCCTTCTCTTCTCCAGGTGAACACCCCCAGCTCTCCCAGCCTGGTTCCAGCACAGAGGGGCTCCAGCCCTCAGAGAATCTCCCTGGACTCCTCTGGACTCACTCCACAGTTCCACTTCCCCCTCACATCAGGGCTTCCAGAGCTGGAATCAGTGCTCAAGGTGAAGGGGTTTTGCACCTACCTTGGGGCAGCACCAGCACATCCTTCCCTTGCATCAGGACTGGGAAAGCTCCCAGCTCTGTGTCCCCTCTGCCCAAGCACTTCCCAGTGAGGATGGAGGTTCCAGGAGAAGGAAAACCCTCATAAACAGAAGTGGTGTCTCATCACTGCCCCTCCCCAGCAGGGAGCTCCTGTGGGCAGCACTGGGGACATGTGGCTTTAGCCCAGCTCTGGCAGCCTGTGGACCTTCAAGTGTCACCTCCAGGATCCCCCAGCCACGGCTGTGCAAGGAAATTCAGAACCTTATTTAAAACCAGGATTTAAAACCTGAACCCGTGCCACCGGTTTTGCAATTAGGGCATCCCTCGAGGATCAAGAGGCATCAATTATTCAAAGGAGAAAGCTTTTAGGGAAGTGTTTGTGCCAGCGAGCGTGGGAGCTCAACCCTGCGTGGCACCGGCAGCTCCTGCTCCGGCTGGCCCAGGAGGCCACTCACCTTCTCACACCCAGGCAAAGCCCATGTCAGGACAGGGTTGTTCCTCCTGTCACCAGGTGGCCCAGTGTCCCAGAAATTGGGGAGAACACTCATCAGAAGCTAAGTGCTTTCCTCCTGCCCTGGGAGCAATCCCTCACCCTCCCCTCCCTGAGGGAATATAACTCCAGTTATCAGCAGAGAACAGGTAACACAGAGCACCTTGAACAAAGCAGCAGTGAGAGTAATACACATCCTTAGTGCTGGAGAACCAAGAGGAATCAATGGATTTGGTATCACATTTGCAGCCATTGGCCAGCAGCTCCAATGGATCACACCTGGAGACACCACTTCCAATACTAGGACATTGTATGTATGGAACACAAACAGTTCCAGCTGGGTGAGTCACACTAAATGGAATTAAGGGCACTAATTCTGAGCAGCAAGAGCACCCATCCGGGGTTTAACCAATTCTCCCACTTCTGCTTTTTCCATTGGGCACCAGCATCAGGCAAAGCTTTGGCTACAGTCGAGTGGCTGAGGGTCAGGAACATACACCTAAAGCCATTTTCTGGGTATTTTTGTGCCCCATGTAGGGCTCTGTTCACTGCTGGCAGGTCACAGAACACACAACCACCAGGAGCCTGCATCACTGCACCAGCCTTTGTTTCCAGTCATTTCTGCAGATGCCTCCTCCCAGCAGACCCAGCTGTGTCGATATGAAATGTGTCTCAAAGCAAACAAGTCAACCCCAAACTGCTCCCCGAGATGAGGAGGGTGAGCAGCTGAAGCAGCAGAGTTGTCACTCGAGGAGGAGGCAGCCTGTCACTGCTGTCTGTCAGCACATCGGGGAGGCTCCGCTTCACTCGTGCTCCGCGTTTTCCTACAGGAGACGTTGAGGGAGTTCCAGAGAAACCTCTCGGCTCCCCAGGGAATAACTCAGCACAGGAGCTGCACGGCTGCTTCTGAAGGGATGGAGGGCAAGAGAAAGCAGCATGAGGGGTAGTGCTGCTCATAAGACAGCAGCTGCTCTTCCATTTTTACAGGAAGAGGGAAAATGCTCTCCCCTCCTCTCAGAACCTGCGCTAATTTACTGCTGCTGGAAACAGGACTGTGCCTGGTACAACCTGGGGAGGGACAAGGAGGGTGGGATGGCAGGCGGGGGTGGGGGGGAAGAAAAGAATAAGAGCTTTTAATACACCAGGAATTCTGCTTTTGAAACCAGAAAGAGCCCTGAAAGCTCCCCCTGAAAAACCATCTGCGCCGGTGCAGTTGCACAGAGCAGAGCCCCCTTCACCAGATGGGCGGGGAGGAAAAAGCTAACGGTGATTTATACATCTGGCCTCGTCCCTGAACAGTTTGTTTCTAAAGGCTTAACAAAGCAGGCTGCAGTCGCTCCGGTGGCCGGGCGTGTGCCCTGCAAGAATTCATTAAGGCGGCAGCCAAAGGCTCAGACCTCGGCGCCACAAAGCGAAGGCTCCGGAGTCCTCCTCGCAGCCCGCGCGGTGGCACTGCTCCTCTGCTCCTCTGCTCCTCCGCTCCTCCTCCGGCTGCAGGACCGCCGGGAGCGCCAATGCAGCAGCCCTGGGAACGAGGAGAGGCTGATCTCGCCCTCCTCTGCAAGCCTGCTGCATTATTAAAAGGTAGCAGAGAGCGTCGTCAGGCATCTGCACGATCCCGCGCCCGATTCCAGGGGGGAAGGAAGGAAGGAGGGGCCCCCCCTCCTGCGGGTGCGCCAGCCATCCGCATTTCTCCAGCCATTTTCCATTCGTGACAGGAACGCTCCGGGTTAACTGTGCAGCCCCCCAGTTACAGCTGGGAATTCTCTGAGGCACGACGGGTTTACACAGGCAGGGGACGGGATGGCGACCCTCCCACCACACCCAGCGCTCTGGGTCTCAGCTGGCATTCGAGGTGCTTCAATTCCTTGCTCCTTCCTCCTTCCCCGTGTCAAGCTGTCGCAGAAATCTCTTGATGTACAAAACCTCCTCGTACTCTTCCAGTCTGTGTGCAAATCAAAAGAATTCCACCGCCCTTTTGTTCAGCTGCTCTTGCAAGATGCTCATTCAAAAAACAAACATGCTCAATTCCCTTATTTTACTGTTTTCCTGTTTATCAGACTGTGTCTCGGGGAGGTTAGACATGTATCAATCATTTCTAGTGCACAGAACCTGAAGGGTTGGACCCCTCTATGTTTCTCCACACAGGTAAAAGCCAAGGAACGGCTGGCTGGATAATTATGCAGAGGTTAATGACCAGAGAAGCTGCTGCTGCCCCATTCCTGGAAGAGTCCAAGGCCATGCTGGACAGGGCTTGGAGCAACCTGGGATACTGGAAGGTGTCCCTGCCCATGGCAGGGGCGTGGAATGAGATGAGCTTTAAGGTCCAACCCAAACCTTTGTGATTCTGTGATTTTTGGTGTGACTTTTACACCAACTTACACGGCGCCCAACTCTGACTCCTTGCCCTTTCCATAAGGAAGGGAACCAAAGCTATTTTTGCTCTCTCAGCTCTGTTCTGAGTGGTTTCTCTCACAGGCTGCGATTCTACCCCCAGCCCAACCTCCTGAGAGCAAGATCCAGCACACGAGCAGTTACTGCTGGTACCTGCACACAGTGATGGAAGGGGAGAAAAAAGGCCCCAGAGCTCCAAGCTACACACACCGACACACAGGCCGTGGTTCTGCAAGAGGAGAAAAGCATGTGAAGAGTTAATCCATGTGGGAGGATACAAGGAACCAATACCAGCCTAGCACATACCATGAAAATGTGTTGTTTACTTAGAGCACTGCAGAAGGGCTCAATAGCAGCAGATCCATCGCTCAAAGCTGCCCCTGCACCGACCGTTCCCAACAGATGGTACATTTTTCAATACTGAGGTTCTCTCAAGTGTCAGATATATATATAAATCCACCTTTGGAAGGCAGCAAGGGAAGAAAACAAACCAAAACCAGCAACAACAAAACAAGCACTTTTGAGAAATTCAAACTTATTCACAAGATTTGAAAAAAAAACAAACAAAAAAAAACCAAACCAGAAAAAAAAAGAACCAAGACCACTCTTACAGTATAAACACGCCAATTCATTCATTTTTACTGATGGTTGCATTTATGAATTTCATTCTCGTGAAAAAAGGGAATAAAAGGAAAAAAATTAAGAAAATAGCTATTTATAGAAAACAAAACAAAAAAGGGCTCAAACAGAACAGAATCTGTGCTGATGCTTCTGATGAGCAGTCCGATGGCATTGAACATTACCTGTGCAAGCAGGCATGCTTGAAAACCTGTCTGAGTACTGCAGCTTCAGTTCCACAATCCAGGATTTCTTTTATGGTTGTTGGAAAAAAAAGAGCCTAATAGTTTCATACTGTATTTATTTAATAACTAAAATTCACAAATAAAAAGATACTTGCAAAGTCCTTTAGTTGTCTCATCCCCTCCTCCTCCACTCTACTGCTTTCAGACCCATATGCATAAAAAAATGGGTTTGGATTTTTAATTTTAACTGTTATATGATTGGTCGTTGGAGCTGAAGCACCAAATGGAGAAGATGCTTTATGGAGATGAGGGTAGAACCCTTTGCCTTCCCACACACATTTTGGAGGAACACAGGAGATGTACCAGCGCCCGGACTCCTCTGCTCCCATTTCCCCCACCCAGAGCATTCCTTTCATTTTATATTTCCTCTGTTAAGTGACTGACTGCAGCCTCCTCTCCCCCTTTCTGTCCTCGTGGGACCGCACACACGTCGGACATTGTTCATTTCTCACTCTCCAGGCTTTGAGTCAGTGTCAAGTAGGTCCTGTTACAGCTCAGTGCGAGTTGGTTTTTAATGGGTCTTTTCATTTCAGGTAGGTTTGTGTGTCGATTTAGAAGGCTTGCGTATTTTCTTCCTTGTTTATATCTGACAAGCTGCTGGATAAGGCTATTCATACTCCAGGAACTGTTTGTGATAGAACAGCAAATATCTGCAAGAGAGCAGAGGGGCAGTTTCAGTTCTCTGCTCTGCACTGGAGCAGAGGAGAGTTTTCACTGATGGGATCATAAAATATAAAGGCTGTTCATTTGGTTTTTCTTTGCAATTTCTTGAAGCAACTCCAGGGACAGTAACCAGGGATGAGAAGAAGGGAAGCCAACTGACATAATTTTACCAGCAACTCGGGAAACTGAACCATTACACATCAAATAGGAGTCCCAAAACAGCAAACAGGAGCCCCAGGGATGTCCCATCCCTGGAAGTGTTCAAGGCCAGGCTGGATGGAGCTCTGAGCAACCCGGTCTAGTGGGAGAAGTCCCTGCCCAGGGCAGGGAGTTTTTAAGGAAATTTGTCTCCTCCTACCCAGGCCATTCTGTGATTCTGTGAAACAGTCAAACCTTGTACAATTTACTTAGAACGTGAAAGCTCTGGAAGATTGGACCGTGTTGGTGCTCAGACAGGAATCAACTAATGTGACACAAAATAAAGGTGTTTTAAGATGCAACTGTTGCTTTAGAGTCACATTTACTAGAGCATCAGACACCAACCAGGATTATTGCAAACTGCCTTCCATTTACAGGTACAGAAGCAAAAGGAAGAAGCAGCCATGTGGGTGAACACTCCCAATCAAATATCCAATGTCTCAATCTGTACTCAAATCTGGTGTTTTAAAGGATGAAATTCTTCCTGTCCTTAATTCCTGTGTGTGTGCTGGTACAAAGGGAGCCCAGCCCTCAGCAGTGACACGTCAGAAGAAGGGGACTCATCACAAGCTCACACAGCCACTGATGAGCCTTAAAATGCTCCAGAGCACTTCTGACACTTTCCAGTTGCTATCCTTCCATCCAAGCCCTATGGAGCTTCCCTCACACAGTGCAGATCTACTCAGTGTCAGCCTTTATCTGAACCAGGGAAATGGATCAGAGCTCAAACCAGCCTTTAATAAGATGGACAGGCAAACAGTTATGTTGCACATCCTCTCCTCCTTGCCTCTGGCAGGTCCTTCCACAGCCATCCCCCTCCTGGGCACCAGCCACTTGTGATTGATTTACAACAAACTCATTTCTTTGCTGACCTCAAAGCACAAGGTCCTTGTCAAATCTTTTAACACTAAAATTCAGATATTATGGATTTTATTTTTTTTTTTCACTTCTGGGTTGAAGTTCAAAAAAATGAAAAAAAAACCCCCAAACCCGGGAAAACCTATTAAAAAAATTACAAACTGAACATTGTGCCTGCAGCAATCCTTGAAAATGTCGGGAATAATTAAAGTAAGAACAGTAAAGGCTTATCTTGCCAGTACCAAGTCTACAGTTGAAAATGCAAAATGAAGACTTCAGATTTTAAGTTGCTTTAAGCACCAGTCCCCAGTGCTTCTCTCAAACGAGGAACACCACAGTGCTTCCCTTTGCAAACTGCTGCTCTGCACTCCCAAAACTTGATTAATGCAACTGTGAGAAACCATAATGTCAATCCGAAATCAATTTAAAGCCATGAGCTAAGAAACAGCTCATGTTCTCTACCTGCCTCCCACAGAGCCTTGTAACTCTGGGTCACACCGTTTTCTTAATGGCTTTTCTTCAAATCTTTTACATTCATAGTAATCCAAAGGTTCTGCAGGCAAAGACTGGATTGTGTCATGGAGGTAAGTACTGCTCCCACACTGGGTGATCCCATCACTCTGGTTTTCAAAATCCTTTCCATTAGCAAGAGTTTGGACATGAGCACCAGTTACAGACACTGCTGAGTCACCTGATGCTCCTCATCCTTCCCCTCTTCTTCCTTCAGCAAATCCAGGTTTTTAAAACAATTGTGCATATAGAGATATATATATAATTATGTATAGATTGATGCTGAAGCACTGAACACCACACAGAGACAGGAGGTATTCAAAGGCAGAAATTACCCTTCTCTATGACTGAAAGGTTTTTTAAAGTCACGGTTTCCCTTCTTTTCCCCTTCCCAGCTGACCACTTACCCTTCACTGTCTAGCACATCCTTAATGCTTGCCTTGGTGATTATGGCATCATCACACTTGAACCACTGGTCCTTGTGCTGCCTGATGAAGCTGGTATAATGCCCACTCTCCAAGGTTCCCTGGTGATTAACTACTGCAAACAAGGAATACCTGGGGCAGAAAACAGTTAATGAACACGTGGATCAAAAGGGGAAAAACAACGGACATTTTAGACAGGCAGAAGCTTTTGTTCACAAACACATATAAGCAATGGTAAAGGATCTGATCCATCAATAAAACATCAACTTTAACTTCTACTGGGGAGTCCTTGCCAAGGGAAAAACCCGCATTTTTCTTTTCCTGTTGTGCTATTTCTGCAACTCTCCAGTCCGATGACAGCCATCAGCTTTACCACTACTGGCTACCAAAGATTTTTCTTCTAAAATATTGATATTGGTACACTCCTGAAGAGGACCACTGATTATCTAGTCTGACCTTCTACTTCCCTGCATTGCTCCAGTGAACCAGAAAAAAATCCATTTGAGGTATGGAGAAGGAAGCAATCTTAAATATTTCTGAACTAATTTATTGATTAATTGTCCTTAATCTGTGAAGTCTGTACCTATTTTGAAATACTGAATATATTCAGCCTCAACTTCCAGCTCTCAGATGCTGCTGTGCATTTGCCTGAGAAACAGCAGACACAACTCTGTTCCAAAGACACTGATAATCAAGTTGCTCTCATTTTCCTTCTCCTTTTCTTTCCTTAAAAAGGAAAAGACTGAAGTTCTCGGCTCTTTTGTTTGAAGGTAAGATTTTGTTTCCAGTCCTAAATACACTTGTGTCTCTTTTTCAAATGCTCTCCACTCTCTTTAACTCTTTCATAAAATGCTATACTCGAACTGTGTGTGTGATACAAGCACAGCTGCCCAATGGTAAAATAATCTCTCTAATCTCACTTCATATTGTCCTACTCATGTTTAAAATTCACAGAGCTCCTTTGACACAGTGGTGCCACCACAAGGCACCTATTCACTGACTGCCTATAGAGCCACTGATTTATAGTCACCCTCTTCTAGTGGAGTCCTTTAATCCAAGTAGGACGGGCACAAATTTCAGTCCCAGCTGGAGGATTCCAAGGTTGCCCCAGCTTTTTAACTGGCACCCAGATTACTGAGCAGCCCAGGTGCCTCTGCTCTCATTACCTAAATCCTCTTCTTTTTTAACACCTTCTCCAACTTAAGGCATGTGCAAACCTCAACAGTGATTAGCTGTGTTTCTTTCAGACCTTTTCTAACACTGTTAAACACCCCACTCCTCATGAATCAAGCTGTAGGACCACACAACACCTGCCTGGTACCTGCCTGGATGACACCTGCACCAAAACCTGGTTAGCTTGTCTTTAAATCTTTGTGTGAATCCAGTTTCTTACTCAAACTTTTATTAGCAAATGAAGTGCCTTGAATTTAAATACACAACAGCAGCACATAACTAGCAATGAAAGTTGTAACCTTATTTAAATGAAGAGATAGGGTTTGTGTGACCATTTTTATTCCCATAAAGCTATGGATACTGGTTTCAATTACACCCCCTTTACATTCTTGAGCAAATTCCATATCATTTACTCTGACTGTTATCAATACCTGACCAAGAGACCCCAGGATTACTGGGATCATCTATCTGGGCCTTTGAGTGTCACTGTTCTATAAACTCTCTTTGGTCTTCTGGCACTCCCTTGGCCATTGCAATAGAAAGAGGATTACTTAAAGGAACCCCCCATCCCCTGTAAGGCTGTAACCACAGGTTTTACCTCTGCCCACAGCCTGGTTGCTGGGGGGATCACCCCCAGCTCTCAAACTCCACGGAAGGGCAGGAATTGTAGCGAGTGAAGCTTTGTTTTGCATCAGTTCAGACTTGCTGTGCTGTCAAATATGGTAATGCAGGATATACAGCAGAGTATCTCCTTCTAGAAGGCAACTACCTTTCACAGTAGGAGTCATGGAATGTACCACTTACTTATTATCATTGTTTAGACTATCCGTCGGCTGCTGGTACTGCCCGTTCATTCTGCTCTCTTTACTGCAACACACACACACACAAAAATCCAGTCACTTAAAGCAGAGGCTTCCCAAACCCAGGAAATAGGTCTGACATGACACAGCCTGTTTGCCAAATCCGGGTCCTTACTCCACAACACTGCTGAGCATCAGAAGGCTGATTAGGATGCTAAGGATGCTTTATTTGCTCTCAGAGCAATGCTACTTCACAAACAGCATTTCTGCCCCTGGTCAAGGCTTCAGTGCTGCAAACACACATCTGTT
The DNA here is from genome assembly GCF_001604755.1 of Lepidothrix coronata. Classification (NCBI taxonomy): domain Eukaryota; kingdom Metazoa; phylum Chordata; class Aves; order Passeriformes; family Pipridae; genus Lepidothrix; species Lepidothrix coronata. Next base: position 3,023,236 of record NW_016690281.1, read on the forward strand.
TACGTCAAATCTTTTATCCAAAAAGCTTAAAAACAGGTTAAGAAAAGATTTGTATTTGAAACCCAGGAAAATATCTAATTACATCAATCCTTTATCTTGTGATGGGTCAATCATCCTGGCTCTGACTTGTAAATTCATTTTGTGTTTTGACAGCAGCAATAGGATTATGCTGTTGATTTCAGAGCCGGTAAAATTCAGACTACTGAGTTATGCCTGCTGATTATCCCAGCTCTATTCCATTATGCTGGATACCTTTCATCAGCAGAGCCTGTTTTATCCAGGGAGAATTCATCACAGAGGAACAGGGAAGTCTCAAAATCTCTAGAATGTATTGGAATAAACCATATATTCTTAATATAACACTATTTAACAGAGCGCTTCAGGGCTCTCCTTTCTCTCCTGGTAGAAGCATCTACATTTTTCCAGGGAAATGGGGAGGGCAGGCAAACCTTGACATGACTAGTAAAATTCTAACATCAAACAGAGCTCTCTCTGAGATGCCATGTTCTGGGGCTTTCTGCGTTGCTTCAGAAATAAATTAAATCTGAAAATCCTCTTGTATATTTGCATGGAGTACTGACAAATACTCGTTAACTGAGCTGATTAAATTCCTTTCATAAAGGTGTATTTGTATAAATGGCACGTCCTCCACAAACCTGGGAGGTGGAGGAAGTCTTGCTGTTTCTGTTTAAACACCAATTAGAAATACCTATTTTAGTCTGGACTATGTTTTTGCTTCTTGCAGCATTCTCTAAACAAAAGCTGAAGGTACAAAACAAAAAACTCCAGCTTTGCATATGTGCAGGAATAGAAAGGAAGGATTTTTGTAACTTCATGAATAGAAGGCTAGGCATAAGGTTGGGTGTAGTCTGGATAACTGCACAGGATGGTTGGTGGGTGGGCACTCAGGTGATGGGATCAAAACAGAGACCTAAAGGCAGGATGGATCTGGGTCTATAAATTCAACTGGCAACAAGAAACATAACACACAGTAATTAAAAAAAAATTAAGTAATGTTTAAATATAAACCTTTTTCAGGCACATGAAACTCTACAGTTTATCTAAAAATGAGTTTAGGAAAGCTACACCTCTCAAGGAGAAGCCCCCAGCAGAAGCGCCGCTATCCATACTGTTCTATCCCGCGACTCAGGGATGTTCCATGTTTCATGCTGCACGTGGATGAACTGGTAACCAGTTCTGTGCAGGTCTGTGGGGGATTTTGGACTTGGTACACACCTGGAAGCCATGAAAGGTGTCATGTCCAGCTCCAGTGGAAACGAGACATACGTAGTGATCTTCCGCCTCAGTTTGGCTGAGTGTTCAAACCGCTGCAGGCAAAGGGGGACAGGTTTTTTTCTTTAGACAAAGACTAAGTTTTATGTCTTTTATAAATGTCCTAAGCTTAAAAACAACAACATGAAAGCATATTAAGAGTCAGTATTGCAGGGACACCCCCAGATTCTTCCTACCAGCTCTCTGGGCTGGGAACCCCATGTAAATTCTAACGCATGTCTACCAGGAAAATAAACCACCATTTTTGGGCTCAATATTAATGCCATATTAATTAGATTGTTTACTTTAATATCTATGCATACAAACTTATTCCTAAGTGACATGAATAAAAAAAATATACTAAACAGAGAGAGCACACACAGCCTTTACTCAAACCAGTGTTCATTTATACTAGGACTGTTCAAATCCATGGCTGCTGCCTACCCTGGCACACAGAACTGGTGACAACTGGAGCTTGCCTTCAGATTCACACACTAAATCCACCCATCCAATCATCTCAAGTGACAGGAGTCAAGCCTACACAGGAATACCAATTCAAATTAATGCAAAAAATGGAATATGATAACAAAAAAAGCCTTGTCCCTCGGCCAAAAGGGGCCTGCAATACCCACCATCCTCTCCTCATCTTCTTGATTGAACATTACATGGAAACAGGAACAAATACCAGAAAGAGATGAATGAGTTTCTATTTAAAGGCAGCTTCTCACTCAATTTCTCAGAAATTCTGCTCTATTTACACTTCAAGTTAATTATTTTCCAACTGTGATGCCGTAAGAATTCCCTAGCAACAGATCCAGATGTGAAAAGCTGAGACTTCTGCAATTCTTATCTTTCGAGTTTCTTTTTCGCTTTAAAACGTGAAGTAAAATGAAATTTGCATTTTGCATAGACAGGACAACAAAATCACTTACGAAAAATAATTTATTTTCAAAAAAATCTTCAGTCAAATACTGAACTGAGTATGGGAAAGGGGATGAGCACATTCACCTTGACTTGCCCAAAGAGCAGAATCCCCACTTAGCACCACATTTCAGACAGAAGTTGTAAAGGAGTAAACTATCTGAGGGCACCAGCATTATCTACCATAATTCCATGTGACATCATCTGCTCTGGAAATCTTTAAAACTACATCGCAGTTGGGACGACACAAAAAATGTTCCTCCACTGCTATCAGAACTTTTTCATGCCTTTCCTTCAACAGAGGCATTTTTTCAGTGAAAGTGTAAAAATATTACCATGCAGGATGAGTGTTACTGGAGATTGGTGTCTGTGCTGGTTCACGTATTAGACCAGCTTTCCATCCTGTTTCTGGATCCTGGCTGGTTAAATTCCCACAGACATACTGCAAAGCTACATTATAGATAATGTCACACTATCTTAATAGAAAATCTGGCTGGGCAATGCAAGCTGTTTTTTATATTAATTTATATCATAAAAGTTTAGTCAGTGAAAGCCAGAAGATATGTCCAGGAACTCAGCTCATCCTCTCAGAGGGGAAATCACGTCCTCTGCTCTGTCAGCCCCCTGTGAACTTACTTTGAGATGAAAACAGGCCACAATGGGTAACTTCTTCATAGTGAGTTGTTTGGTGGATTCCTGGTAGCTATGGCAACCACTACATTTGATTTTGGCACTGCTTCCTAGATGTTCTGGCCTTGTAAACCTAAAAAATACATTGAGAAGTAGAAGGATGCACAAAACAATCAGATGATTTTTCACACATGCTGCAAACAGTTTTACCTGTGGGTCACTGGCAGCACAAGAGACAGAGTCCATGGCTTTTAAGTGCCATTTGGAAAAAAATCCTATAATAATGTAAAGTGCTATGGTTCAGAGGCTCAAATCTGACACTGACCACTGATCTACTTGGGAATATTGCACTGAAGTGCATCAGTGTCTGAGAAAGGAGCTCAGTGTCAGTTCATCTCCTACAGCAGAACAGCTAATTTTCATACAGAAAGCAAAGATCTTTTGTTTTCAAACCCAAAAACATTGTTATGGAAGACACTCCTCTGCAAAACACTCTTCTACCTTGTAGCCCTCCAGGGTTGGGATCAAAGCTCTGACATGGAAAGGGCTGTAAACACCAAGTTCTTTTCAAAATACAGATACCTTTCAAAAAACCCTGTGTTGACAACTAGAAAAATCTCTTTCAAAATTTTCAGACAGAACTGCTCAAGGGAGATATGGGAGAGACCATTACAGAACAGGGAACTGCTCAGAGAAAATGTACTACCTCGATGTTCTCACTACAAACTAAAGCAAAATCCCTCTTTTCCAGATATTGTCAGCACAGAAAGGGCAGGACCATGGACTGTTAAGACCTTTCCTCCAAGTTTAGACTTCCATGGGGAAATCAGTCATCTCCCCAGAACCTGCCCTGCAACCAGGATTTTTGAAATGAAATATCTTGAAATAAAATTGAAAATTTTACATTACTGCACACAAAGTGTGTGGGGGTAACCCTGCCCTGCCTCATTCTGACTGTGACTAATGCAGACTCCAGCATTAAATGATCCCACAGCCTCTTGGTCTCTCCTCTTGATTAATTAACAAGATTTCCTTTATCTGGCCTATGTGCCATCATTCTCTGGGTTTGGTTTGCTGGGTTTTTTTTAACTTTGCTATTGTTTGTTTTCTCTTAAGTCTCTAAAGAGGCTTACAAATGTGCTGTTATTGTTTCAGTGCCCTCATCTTTCTGGTTTTGTGTCATATTCCTGCTCAATCCTTCCTTCTTCAAGCCAGCTTCAGTTGCATGGCCACACTGGTTGACAGACCTTTCCTTCTTGCTAACTTTCGGGTAAAAACCTAGACCCATCCTCTTTATCCATTAGAGTTCAACTTCTTTCCAAAATCCATACTCTTTGAGGGTATCTTTGAACCCAGATGTTTTTCCTCCCCCACCATCATCTCTGATTCTACTAATCTCCATGTTCAAGAAAGTCACCAAAATTCAACCAGTTTTGCCTCTTGATGCATTCCTGCATGAGCAATTTCTCCTTTGTACTAATTCCCCTGTTTCCTGAAAATTACTGATCTTAACAGTAACAACTCAGAAATCAGATGTTAGAGATTATGAATTCTTGTTTTAGGAGGATTAGCTTTGCCCCAGGTTCCAGGTAACCTCTTCCTCAGACATATATCTACACTTGCCACAAAAAAAAAAAAGACTTTCAGATCTTCTAAAAGATCCACGTTAACTGTACAGAAAGCCATAACCTGCTCTCCAGGTACCTGTTTCCAAGATGCCCAAGTTTCAGGTTCAGAATTAGCTTTTCCTTTTGAAAGCTCAATTCCTTTAATCCTCAATGACACCCCTACAACTCAGCTGGCAGCAGCTGACCCTCAGCTCTGCTTAGAGCAAAATCAGATTCGTACTTAGATGAATATTAAATGCATGGTGAACACTTTTTATGTGCTTTCTTAGCCTACACCACCCAGAACATGGAGGCAGACACTAGTGATTTCAATCACTTAAAACCACGTTGCCTGGCAGCAGCCAATGCAAAATTTGCTTTCTCTTTGCATCGTGTGGCAACAGGTTTTGAGTGCTTATTGCCAGCCCTGCTGTTGCTCTGAGCCTCCTTTGCCTTCTCACTTTCTCATATGGAAACAACAAAAATACGTGTAAAAACACCGTCAGGGGACACAAAGCCTCACTTAGTCCTACTGTTTAGTGCCACCTGGAAAAGAGGATGAAGCCAAATCCTGTTTATCCCCCCCAAAACTGTGTTTTGCTCTCGCTGTACCTTCGCAAGCAGTCTGTGAGAGTGGTGGTGCCCGAGACGTGGCTTTCCCCGTTCACGACACTGCCATCACTCCCCGGACTCAGCGGCCAGAACGGGGTGGAAGAGCCTGGCAAATCCAAACTGATGTCCCAGAACGGGTCTATCGTTGTGGAAACGCCGCTGTGGGAAAGGAAACGGTTCAATACATGTTTAAAGGAAGGAAAATGAACGGTCTGTCTCGCTTTGGGGGTGCACACCAGGTACTTCATTTTGAGGGCTTTGGGATCTCCATCGCCCCTAGAGGGCACTAAGAGATGACAGAAAATAGAGCTGCTCTGGAGTGTTTTCCCACAATTGATCGTTTTCCTGAATATTTAAAAGCCATATGTTTGGGGAAATGAATGTGATGTACTGAATGGAACATATAAGCATTTAATACATTCTCTCACTCACTGGAGCCCTGTGACTCAGAGCAGGGTCACTCTGAGATACAGGTACTGGTCATAGACCAGTATAAAAATGATGGCAGCTACATGCCATCCAAGCAGTTTAGAAGTTGGTCTTCTCTGGTCAAGACAAGGAAGATGGTGCCTAAGCCTACTTCAAAAAAAATAAAGAGCCTTTAAATATTTTGCTGCCCAGCAGTGCACTGAATTCAGCTTTGCAGCTCCTATCAGCATCTCCTACAGCCTTTGGAATTTGAAAGGCCAAAGAATAACTGCACCAAGCAGTAGCTCATGTTCTCCATCATATTTCCTTACAAGACAGCTGAAGACAAGCCAAGAGCCAGACCATGGAAAAAGCTTCTCAAAATTTTAACTAGTATTGACTCAAATCTTTTGCAGCATTTACATTTTTAAGACAACTCCACAAGTTCGGGGTCTAAGCTCTTCATTTGGAAGCACATTCTTCTCGTACCTTTTATGTTTATTTTCTGAGTTCTCCCTTCCTCTAAAACTAGTGTCTTTCACTCTGCAATCTCATTAAGCTTTCAACATTCTGCCTTTCTCCCCTGCTTCATTTGTGCAAAAGTTGTCAATTTTCAAAAGCAAACTTCTTTTGTTAAAGTTTCATCAATGTTAATATTGTGTCATAACACATCAGGCTTTGCATTATCACATAAGGATTCTGTGGTTCTACCAGGCAAAGAACAAAATTTCCTATGTTTTCCTTACAGTAAATCTTCTCCAAATCCCTGCAGGAAACTGAGAATAAAAGCAGATTCAAACAAGCCCAGCCCCACAGTCCATCTGCAGGACAGTAAGAATGCAAGGCAGAACAAAAAACAAGAACTCTGACTTCTGTGCTATGGCAACACCAAACACCTCCAAAAAGAAGTCAACTTGCTCCGGTACAAAGCAGAACAATAAATACATTTTTCCTTAATCTCATGAAACCTTTTTTTCTGGTACCTGAGATTACATGAGGTATCAGCCTCTTTGAAACCTCTCCTGATGATACACAAGGCTCCTGATTGAAGAAAATTGTGGTTCTGTATCAGAATTTTCTTCAAATGTAGTTGCAATTATGTACTTTCAAATCCAAAGAACTCTTGGAAGTCTCTTCCTCGTGAACTTGGAAAACAACCTTTTCTAGATTAGTAGAGTTTATATGCATAAGCCCACGGTACCTTCTATGCAACTTTTTGGTATGTCTTAATATATGACACTTAACTGGTAACTGATTGCATTTTACCTGATAGAAATTATAGTATCCCATAATGGTTTGGGTTGGAAAGGACATTAAAGCTCATTTCATTCCACTCCACCCTCTGCCATGGGCAGAGACACCTTCCATGAGACCAGTTTGCCCCAAGCCCTGTCCAACCTGGCCTTGGACACTTCCAGGGCTGGGGCAGCCACAGCTTCTCTGGGCAACCTGTGCTGGTGCCTCAAGACGCTGCATTTACACATTTTTTGCCTTGCTGGAATTTTGCTGGTATTTACTGATGTTCAAGACAGAAAAGGTTCAGTGCACTGTTGCACTGGAGGGGTAGCAGATTCAAATCAGAGCCCAGGATCAGGAAAAAATGACTTACTGGCAGACTTGACAGGTAACATCTGACTGCAGTCCGCCTGTGAAGATTTGGTCTATGATGCAGTTACAGTGGTTGGGGTTGTTGGCCTTCTTCCCATTATCATCACCTGCAGGAATGCAAACACAGGCTCAGAAGTCAAAAATCCTCCAAGGGAACATTGGTTTGTCTTGGACTGTGTTCCTGGAACTCTCTCTAACAAACTTATACTGCAAGTTCACATGGACAATATAGAACCTTGAAAACATTGCACATTGAAGAAAGCAAGGAAACAAGATGAGAACTTCTAGAAAAATATAATCAAAGGTGATTAAATGCAGTTCACTCCTGCAGAGGTGATGCTTTAAGCCATATCAGCTCTTAGCCAAACCCTTGTTCAGGGTATCTCCCTTTACAAAGATTTGCTTAGCACTGCCTGGAATAAAGATCAGCTCTTAAGACAAAGGAGTTGCCAAGATGGTTGATGAAAATGAACATTTAGCTTTTTTTCCAAATGAACAGAGAGGAGAAATACCAGCAAATACTACTTTTTAATTATATCCCAGTCAAATTCTGCGAGTAGAGTGAGGGGAGAGGGTTTGTGAAGACCCATCAGCCCCCCCAGCCTGCTGCCTCCATCCCACCCTTTCAACATCAACATGTTCTTTCCATACACGTTTTCACCAGTGGGAAAATGAAAGATGTCCTTATCTGAAGTGGGGAGATCATGCTGTGTCCCCCTCTAGCTTCTCTGGAGACACAGCAATCCTCTGAGTTCCCAAGAGGCACAGTGAACACATTTCCATCTTTTAGGCATCACAAACTCTCACTGGAGTGACAAGGCCTTGGGAGCATAGTAGTAATTTTTATGATTTGAGTGCTGAGATTAGGCCAATTCAGCTTTCTTATACTAACTAGAGCATTAAATAACCAAAAACTTCCTCGTACAGCTCTCAGGTTCAAAGCTCTCTCCCTCCATTCCCCAAAGGAGAACCAGGAGTGATACATTCTTCCTCTATTTCCAAGGCTGTGCACTGTTTATTTTCCTTGGCTAGGATGCAAGTGGGTTTGTTTTGCAGTCAGAGATGCACACACCAACTATTTCACAGCACCAGCCGATTATTTCGTGAAGGACATCTTAAAGATGTCCTCCCATCTCCTACAACAGAAACTGCTATGACAGAACTACGTTTGGCCATGTTTCCCAGTGTCTTTAACTTTCTTGGAAGTATTTAATATCTGAAACTAAAATGCTAAGGTGCTGACCCCTCAGATCACAGCTATTTCTCAAAACCAATTAATTTCTAGACAAGAATGTCAAAAAAAACACCTGAAAAAACTAAAAGCGTAGGGCAAAAGACCACTTTCCTCGTGACTGTGATGCTCTAGCTGGAGTCTTCTTGCAGCAGGAAGAAATAAGATTATTTCCTTTTTTTTCCAGTTTTAGAAGTTTGTTGGAGAATATTATATAACCTGACAAAGGTTCTACCTAATACTAAGTGTGGAAAAGCAGCCATAGGTGATACCTACTAAGCTGCAATAGGCCACTTGAGTTAATTAGATCCTAAATGCCTCAGGAAAGCTCTCCCTCAGCTGCCGGATTTAGGCTTTAGAAACTTTTGTTTGAACTTCCAAGAAAAGCACATTGTTTCCTTAAAACAGCTCTTGAACAAAATGCTCCAAAATTAGATTTCAAGTGTACTGAGGTTCAAGCTGGGGGTTATCAGACCCCCTCTCAGGCATTTCTTGCTGGGAATTTCAGTTAAATCTTACTGAACTTAAGAGCTTTTAAAAGTCTCAATGCTGCTAAGCTAATGAAGAGGGCACACAGGAGAGAGACTGTACAAGGCATCTCTCACCTACAAAAATAGCTCACTTAGAAGCTTTAAAGGAAGAAAAAAAAAATTAAAAATTGCTGGGTTTTATCCTTCTTTAAAAAAACTCCACTTTTCCTTTTTAAAGAATCCACACAACTACCACGTCCTTGTAATCTCACCATTCCAAACATTATCTCCCTCTGGTTTGTTTTGAGGGGGCAGAAGCAGAAAAACAAGCGTTGAGAGATTTTTTTCCTGGACCACAGGTACCATCCCAGTTGGGCACCTTTAACAGACAAGCCATTTCCACCTACAGAGAGAACCAGCTCTCCCTTTTCAATTACCCAAGTCAATCAGGATCAGTGATGAGAGGGTCTCCAAAGAATACCCTGGCAAGCTTGTTCCCAGCAAAACAGAAGGGCATTACCCACTCAACATTATTTCCCATGACATTTGGTTGGAGAGGAGGGAAAAAAAAAAAAAGAGTAAGATTACCACCTACTCACACTTGTCAATATGGAACAGATGCTGAGAGGAGGTAAATTATGCAGCTGAGAACTAGAAGCTGCTAGATTGTTGTGCTCAAGTTAAGGTTCCCTTCAACATTTCTGTCTCACAAAGGAGGTTTTAATTTCTTTTTTTTTGTTTGTTTTATTTTTGTTTTTAAAACTGGTCATAATTCTTACCAGGAAAAATCAGCAGCTTCTTCTAAGAGTGGTCACCACAAGACTAAAATCAAACTTGAAAATACATTAATGTACACACTAATGTAATTATGAGAATGGCAGATAATTGAGTTTACAAGTTTGAATTCCAATTAAATGCAACTCTCAAAAAATGCTACAAAAGTTACTGCTGTGTCTGTGCAATAACTAAGCATATTAACTTGTGTTCAAATACACAGGCATTTAATATACTACTAAAGGTAAATAACACATAGCAACTGTAAAAACAGCTACAAATAACTTTCTAACATTGTTTTTGGTTTTGAAATAAAAATAAAGAAGTTCTGCCTCCATTTTCCATTCTGTATTTTTAAATGAGAAAAAGGAAGTCAAGAACTGTCAGATTTAAAAAGGGGCATTTATCAAATAAGACATTAATGTTAATATTTCTGCTTTACTTTGGCCCCCAGTGTTTTGAACATGTGCTTGTTATTTATGACAAAGCAGTGTACACACAGATCTATATGGATCATAGCAGATGACATGTTTCAGAAGCATATGCTGTATCTGTTCCTAAGAATATCAAGCAGAATTCACAGAGCAGGGCAGTGTTTTCCTCCCCAGTCTCAGTACACCATTCCTTTTTCTGTCATGATACCTCACACCAGGCTCCAGATTTCCTTTGTAGCACTCCTTGTTAAAGGTGAATGCAGAATGCTTCATGAAATCCAAATAAATGAGGAATAATCAGTTTTGAAGTACTACTTTCTTTTTGTCAGACAACTGAATTAAGTCTGGGATAAAAATACAGAATTACTTCAATTTTTTTCTCTTCCCTTTTGAACCTGTGTGTACCAATGCCCATCTCTGTCACTTGACTGTTGTGCTCTTTTAATAAAGAAACCCCCACATCCAGTCATGTCTCTGGGCTGAATGTTACCTTTGGAGTTGCAATATTGCTCCATACAAGAAAATAACAATTCTGATCTAAGTTTCTCCAAGTCTGAATATGTCTGAGACAAAGCTGGGAAACTACAAAGTGTCTGGATGATTTGAACCTCACTGTTGTGGGAGTCTGCAGAATTAGAACCCTGAATTTCTTCCAGAGGGCTGGTAATTACGATGTATCTGTCACGTTGACTAAAAGCTGACCTAATACTTTACAGACTGGGCAGAAATACACATCATTTACATATTTTTTTTCCACCAAAATACAACTTTCCAGTTAGATGACCTCCTTCCAGCTGTTGGAATGAAAAACAAGTGATGCACAGGCATGACAGACTTGATCCCTTTTATTCAGAAACAAAGTATAGATTCAACCAGCATTAAAAACACCAACCAACCAAATCAAAACAAAACTACCTGGGCCATCCAACTCACATAATCATCACAGGGCAGTTAATTTTATGCTTCATAGGATGCAGGATTACAAGTCTTATCTTTAAATGGACATCAACATCATGTATTTTTCCTAATTTAGGCAGTGACAGATCAGTAAGAAGCATTCACAGCTTTCTCTGACTTGAATTAGGACACTTCCTAGAAAGGTGAGTAAATGGAATGGAAAAGGGATAAGTGACCAATGCCAGCCAAACAAATATCACTGGATATTTATCCCTAAGGAGCACTTCCATTTATTTTGGTGCCTGAAGCTTTGGTTATCATAAATAAAGTCCAAAACCCAGGGCAAAGTTTCCCCCACTATTTTATTCTACTTTACTGTGTGTTAATTGTAAAACTTGATTATTAGACTGGAAGCTTTAAAAGCTTTTTTCATTCAGTAAAATAAATATTTAATATTGGCAGGGGAGGTATTATTTGCTTATTGTAGCTGTAGGACATATTCTCACTATTAGTAATAATATTTTTACATCTGTATCCTTCACATGCATTCCATGTGCATACACAAGTGGGAAAACTTTCTCATTACATTCAAAACTAGTTCATTCCAAATGTGGTTTTGCATGACTATACTTGAAATTCTGGTTTAGATTAACTGGTTTGGTTCCCATACAACTGCTCAACCACTTCTTTTAAATTACCTTGATGTGGTATAGATTATTTACAATATTTAAATAAAAGTCTCTTTATTTCTTTAGAAACACAAATTTGAAAACCTGGGTGCACAGATGGCAAGGAAGATACGTCAGATAGATTCTTCATTTAAAGCCAAACCACACTTTCAAAAAAAAGCCTTTTCAGATTCATTATCACTTTGAGAAGAGCTCAGGGACCTTTATTGTTGCAAGTTTGGTTGTTTGTTTTTTTACAATTCTGAGCAGCAAACACTTCTTCATTAACAAATGGGGAAGTATACAAGTATGAACATTATTTTATAGCAAAACTGATGAAAAAAGCTTCCAGATTTGTCATATCAATGATTCAGAAACTTTATGGGAACCAAGAAGTATTTATCTTTGCAGATAAGTTTGCTCAGTGTTGGGAAGGGAGAGGTCAGTATTTGAGCGGATTCTGTTCCTTACCCTACTTCCACACCAGTTTAATTAGGATTACTGAAATTCGCTCAGTGATTGCCCAGTAACAGGTATCAATAACTACAAAAGAACTGCTCTATGTGCTCCTGTCCTTAGCAGTACTTTTTTTGGAGAAGATTCTTTTGGAGGCACCTACTGTGGATCTGAACAAGCCCATGTGCTGCCATGCAAGGCTATCTCAGAGATAAAAGGAAGACTTCACAAAGGTTCAGAGAAGCAGCATTAGCCCTCCCTTTGACAGTCCTCTGATAAACCAAAAAACCAGTCTCTAAGTGCTTTTCCTAAGAGCATTTGAGGGAAGTTGAGTGCTTTAAAGCTTCTTTCTAGTGACTAAGGATTTTTTTTGTTTGTTCTGCTGGTATCAACCCGACTACTTTTCCCTTAGAGGAATAGGAAAAATTCCTGTGCGTCATAACTGAACCAAGCTAGAGCAAACACTGGCAGATTGGGAAATACTCAGTTCAGACTGAGTTCAGCTAACTAACACAAAACACATAAATTCATAGGATTTTACAAAATCAGGACTTACCTGCTTCACGTCTAAAAGCATATCACTGAATATTTTTATTGTATTGTACAATTATGGATTGTTATACACATTGTTATAATAAAATGAGACACCAAAACCTCTCATTTCTTTCCTTATTCACATTTCTACCAGTAATTTGGCATCATAAATATATGGGACAGGTTAATATTTAAGCAGAATAATATTAAGAATAATGTTAAGCCATAGCCTTTCCTCTGTTATTTTCATCAGTCCCATGACACACTGAGTAAGAGTTCTAACTACCTCAAGTATAAATAGAATTAAAATGGCAATTTAAAAGAAAAGGCAGTGACTCACAATCAGTAACAGAAGAACATGATGGGGATTCAAAATGATGTACAGGCTCGTCTCCTCCTAATTCTTGGTAACTTTCGACAGTGGGATTGGTTTATTTATTTATAAATATTTTAAATCTACCGAACATTTGCTAAGAGTGCTGTACTGGCACTATACTTAAGAAGAGACCGTTCTACCTCCTTTTGATCCAACATTGCTGGTTGATTGAAGCCTCAGCACAAGCCTTACCTTTGCAGTGTCTGTGTAGCACATCTAATGCAGCAATGAGGAACTCGTGTGCATCTTGTTGCTCGTACCCTGCTAAATGCCGTGCGTGAGTCCATACCAGGTGCAATAACCTATATGGAATGTGAGGAGATCGGTGCCCAGAGTAAAACTGCTCAAAGCAAAGAGAAGGACACGACTGTTAACAACTTACACAGCCTCGGTGCATTCAATTATTAAAAAGTTAAATGAGCGCAATTAGTCAGATCAGTTTAAACTGTTTAATTCTGGTGGCCTTAATAATAAAACAGAGAGACAGCTCTTTGTCACAGACTGCTGGAGAAGTGATCTCAGAACTGAGCACCTCAGTTTTCTCCCTCAGAATTCCATCACTCTGTGATGGATTAGCCAGAAAAATGTGGGGGCGCAGGGAGTGGGGTAGACAGACACAAACATCACTCAAAAATTGCTTATTGATACCACTGGCTGTTATTAAAATAGCCTGGGGTGGGGGAAGAAATTAAAAATCCTGCAGCTGCAAAAGATTAGCAATTTCATTCATAAATTATGTGAATGAAATGCCCCCCACAAATAGGACAAACACTGAAGATAAGCAAATTAGATGCCAACTGTCAGCCAGCCCCTGATCCATGAAAACTCTGCATCCAAAGGCTGTGCACAGTCCATTTTTTTATGGAAAAATTTCCAAGAAGAACAGTAGCCTCATGCCAGGACTGGCCTTTCACTGTATAAACTTTACCAGCACAAGGCTTTAGAAACAACCTTATTGAGCCAGCTGTTTGCAGAGCTGAAGGCACCCCTTCAGACACCTATTCCCAGAGCCAGCTGCCATCCCTGCTCCGGGTGACACCGTCAGGGTGTCACTGCCTGGGATCTGCTCCTGGACCAGCTCCTGCATCTGCTCCTTCATCTGCTCCAGTCAAAATCTGATGAGCTGGCTCCAGCAGTGACTGAAACTGCCCCAGGTGATTTTGCCAGAAGCACATTAGAGAATGCAGAGACAAATTATTCAGTCAGCAAAACCCATGATGTGAAACCCCAGTGGTGAGTGGTGACACACAGCTGGGGAGGTAAATCAGCACACAAGGGGAGGGCAGATAACTACCTACAGACTTTTTTTTTATTAAAAAAATAGCCAGATCCCACTTAAAAAAAAATCAACCAAACAAACCCCAACCAAACAACCCAGCCCCCCCAAAAAAAAAGCCAAAAAAACATCCATGCTAAGGGTCTGTGTTTCCCTGGGTTGAGGTTCAGCCCTGCCTTTATTTCTGTGCCATGGTACCAGTTCCAAAAGCAAAGCAGGGATGCTTGTGGTGTTCCTATAGGGAGTCAGAAAGGGCCCACAAGAGTTTATTCACTTGGCAGAGTATTATTTTTAAGTCATTTTGCCTTCTCTCACCTTTGGGAAAGGTATTTGCCAGTAAATGCTGCCTGCAACACCACAATTACATTTTCCCAAGATCCCATCAAATCGATGGCGGTTTATTCTCAGTTACTCTTCCCAAACAGAAGACAGTAAGTGGCAAATACACAGGACAAAAATAAGATTTAAACCTCCATCAGCACACAATTTCTCATCCTCATTGGAAAAGTGAGCTTCCTTCCCCAGCCCTGAGTTTCTCCCTTCACAGTCTCTGAGCATTTTATATAAGTGCAAACACAGGCACTGTGCTACAAACCCGCTGAGAGAAAACAGACTGTGTTTAAGGGACAGGTTGGCAAAAAGCAGTACAATCTTTTCATTTTCATCCAGTCCTCATATTTGTAGGGTTTTCTACGTGGCTGCAGTCTATTTGCTCCCAAACAAATCTCTTCCTTGCAAGTGACGCTTTTCCCGAACAAGAAACTGCACCTCTGCAGCCAAACCCCACAAAATGCTTCTATAAATACAGAGATCAATAGTTAACTCTGATGCCAACAAGAATGACACCGAGGGGCTGGAGCAGGAGTGTGGTAATTGAAATCTGCTGACGCAGCTGCTGCTCAACATAATTCAGGGAACTGCAGCAATAAAACTTCCCCGTTCTGTCACTCCTTACAATTAGTCCCAGAGCTCTCCGGTCATTTTAACCACCAGCACTCCATGTAATTACAGCACTGCAGACATGAGACCAGCCAGCAGCTTTTACATTCTCTGGTGCTTCAGTAGGATGAGAGGTAACAAGAAGCTTTATCAAATTATTAACTATTATCATACAGAAACGAGAAACCCACCCAGTAAGAACATGGGGTGGGGAAAAGCTTTCACTGCTCAAATGAATGTAAAATGAAACAAAGGGATCTGAGCACATTCAACAGCAATGTTTTAGCTGGAATGTATAAAAAAAAAAATCCATCCCATCTCTGTCATTTCCTTGTTGCTGGTAAGAGCAGCCTATCAGAGCTGTTCCAATCCACAAAAAGGAAAAAAGTCCATGTATAAAGTCTTGTTCCATCACTATTATACCAACCTTTTCAGTAAAGTGTGCAAATACAAATAATGATGTATTTGCAAGTCACATTTAAAGCACTTCAATGGCACAACTGTTCCAAACGTAATTTAAACATAATTTTTTTTTGTTTAGATTTGTTTTCAATTCTGCAGTACGGGTTGTTTATATTGGAGAGAACTAGTTTGAGCAATTTGAAAGTGCTGGGTAATACACTGTTTAATTGCTGTTCCAGGAAAAAAAGGGGTGGGGGAAAGGAAAAGCTAAACCAGGATTCAAAGCTTTCATTCTTACACACGGCCCAAGCAACAGTAGTTTTGTTTTTCCACTTAAAAACACATGCTCTTGGGTTCTAAAAAGAAGAGTCTATATGGGATTTAGAAGATTCTAGGCTTTGTAATTTGCATTATTGTTACCAAAAATATATAGGCACCAGTAAGGTTTTAAAACAAAAAACCCCACCATACACATCTGTACTTCTTCCTCCTCCTCCTGCCAAAAACATGTACAGAAGTTTCCCAATTATCCTGCATATGTATCAACTAAACAGTCTCTGAGCTGTGTAATTAAGAATTTATAGGCAGAAATCCTGTACCAGGTTCCAGCCCAACTTGAGAAGTTAAAACCTCCTCTTGGAAATTGGTTCTCAATTAAGACTTTAAACATTCTGGCAATTTACAGGGGATGAAGGGAGTGGGTAACACATGCACCTTTCAGAATAACAGAACACCTTCTGGAGGTTTCCCAAAGAGGTTCAAGTGGTCACAAAAATCAATTTTGCTTGCATGAACTCTGTATGTTCTACACTTACTTCAGAGAAAGTGTTTTACTAAATCAGCACAAACTCTGTATTTTCCATGACAAAATGCAAGGCCTCTGACTAAGAGCCTTAACTACATTTTTTCCCCCTCTTGTACCTCTGTTGTAACTTAGTTTATAAATAAGCCGCTTCACCAGCACTGTCTTCAGATATCAAAGCCATAAATCATCTTATTAGTTTCCCTTTTTGTCCTCACTTCTCAACTCTTCCTGTAGTTGTGCTGTGCACTGTGATAGGCTCAGGAGGATGAGTAATGATGGGAAAAAAAGAAGGGTTTGTTCTTTCCACCTCTGAGTGGATGCACTGCATTCTGCTCTGTTCCCAGGTATTCTTGCTATTCCAGTCACAGAGCATACAGAGATACAGATCTGCTAATCCTACTTCCTGAGTGGTCATTTTGGAAAGGATTTAGATAAACCTCAGGGTGTGGACCATCCTGAAATTAATTTTCATTGGTGAAGTAAAACTAAAACATAAATACCAGCAGGTAAAAATGAGTGCACAAACCCTTTCAGCCAAAAGGCTCAATGAATGGATTCTGTGTGTTCTATCTTCCCTCCATCCAGTTTCACCACTATCTGTTTTTCCCAAATCCTTTTCATTCCTTTTCTTATGCAGTGTAAGTCATGTCATGGTTCTATTGAGAAATAGGTTTCAGGTAGCACAAATGAGAATGTTAATTGATGCAGTCAGATAATTTTAAAACAAACAGAGATCAATGCCTGGCATATTTGCAAGAAAAGCCACCAGGAAAAAAAAACACCTCAGTCCTGAGAACCATCTGATCCTCATTACTCACCACCAACCTACTTCAAGGTGGAAGAAGTTTGTAGCTTTCTATCTGTCACTGAGAAATCACTCAACCCATATAATTACATGATCTTAAACACTAAAAAAAGGAACAAGCATCTTCTGTTTAAGAAGCAAAAGAGCAAAACTTGCTTATTTAGGCATAGTAAAAGCTTTACTTAATGTTACTTTTTGTCCTGGAGAGCTCTCACTCAGGCACTCACCAGATCCCCTGGCATTCCATTTGCCTCAGATCACACCTTCAGAAAAGCAGGGTGGAGGGGAGATGAAGTTAACCCTTGCCCTGATTGTTTGTCCCTGGGTAAAATGCCTTGGGATAACCACACAGTTAATCCCAGGGGGAAAGCTACGTAGAAACAAGACAGAACCTGAATCAAAGTTTCCCTGGTAATTCAATTACAAAGGAATTCTTAACCATAGCCCTGAGATCTCCGATGGTTTGCTTTCCTCCACTCAGACCTCAGCTCTGCAAAGGCAGCATAGGAACCTTCATCATAACTACTGCAAAGAGCTGGGACACGAAAAGATCACCGGTCTTCTCCAAAAAATGTAGGATTTCCATTTTAATTCCGAATGTAGAGAAATTAAAACTCACCGGGATCAGAATTTTACAACGGGTACTGACAGAGCCATAAACACAACAAGGTATTTCCTGCTCACGAGTTACAATACACCAAGTTGGTCGAAGACCCTAAAGCTTTGCTCGTGAGGACTAAGCTCTAGTTTTACTTCAAGGAGGTCGAGTCACTTTTTGTGTCCTCCCACAGCACAGGGCTGCAGTATTTAAGATGAAATAAGGACTGATATTACTGCTGTCTCCACAGTCTGATACCACAGGTATGGCTGTTCCCTCCTCCATATCCCCCCACGTTGCACAACATTAATTATTAGAATTAATACAAGTGTAGGCATGAATTTTGATTGGGGAGAATGAAGGCTGAGCTCCCCAAAGTGGTGTGTGAAATTAAACTCGATTACAACTGAAACTAATGCAAATGCTGCATTTAAGCCCCATTTTGGATAACAGCCTGTTCTTTGTTCCATGCTCATACTAACAAAAGCCATCCTAGGCCATCAACAGGGCTCCACACACAAAAATGGAAACAAAAATCATTACCTAGAGAGTCTTGATCTTTCCTCCAGCCTCTCAATCTGTAATGTAACACTCATTTCCCCTTTCCCAAGGGATTTTTTAAAAATGCGTGTGTGTAAACAGAGTGTGGTGATATTCATCAGCATGAGACCTTATATCACAACTTGATGAAAGGATATCAAGATTATAACAGTTCCTTTTTTTTTTTTAAATAAGCAAATAGGTTACCATATTAACAGTGTACAGAAACTGGTATTTCTATACCACAACTGATTTTTTTTATCTAGGCATTGTGGTATTTCCCCATTTAACTGCACATCTGTTTTCAATAATCCTGCAGCTGCTACCTATTGGTCTGCCTGCCTTTTGTTTTTACCTCCTTTCCTGACAGACTTGGGAACAACTGAAAACCAGAACAAAAAATAAGAAATAAAACATGCAACTAATGACTGATAAGCAGCGTGAAATGTTGCAAATTCCCTGCAGTGCTGAGTATGAGCAGAAAAGAACTTTCTACTCCAACAGCTAAGGGGGGGCTTTACCTTCCATGTGTGTTTAACTCACCTGCAGTGACCAAAAAGAATCATCTCTGGTGAAAAAGGCACAGGAGTAAAAACCAATTGAAAATCACGAGATAAAGGTAAAGCTATTATAGGTTGGTTGAGGTTGTTAGAACAAATTTCCATGACAGCACATACACAGAAAACCTGCTCTGTGTACAAACAGCTCCAGAATCCTAAATACTCCATGACAGCACGTACTACAGCATTTTTTTGTTTGGTTTTTGTGGGTGGTTTTATTTTTACTTACCAATAAAGCAGATCTATCACTGAGGGAAAGGCACAGAACTGAATTTGTTTGCTTTTAAAGACATTTTAAAGCTAGAAGCCCACATGTAGCCACAATCCTTACATTGCTAATGTGGAATTAAGAGAGTTAATAAAGCTCTTTGACTATTTTATTAAGGAAAAGCCTGTGCCTGTCTCATACAGCACAGACCAGACCTACAGAAAAAGACACACTGCAAAGCCAGTCACCTGGGTGGGAAAGGGAAAGAAGAGCAGCTTGTACAGGGAAAACACAAATTACAGCAACACATTCACTTTTCTACACCTCCTTCCTGGCCATTACTGGGTTTGCACGGAAGAGGTGACAGCAAAGATGTTTCTGCCTGTGAGAAAGCACTGAATGGAGATCTTTAAAATATTCATACAGACCTACATAATCCAGTGCCTTAAACCACAAGGCTATATACTACTGCTTTATTCTCACTCCCATTATCACCCAAAGAGCCCGTGACATATTTTCCAGTTACAACTTGCACCTTTAATTAAAGCACACATTCAGCTTTAAGACTAAAGCCTCGCAGATCAGTCTCAGAAGGGCAGGCAGCACTGTAATTATTTCCAAAACCACCTTTGCCTAAACAAGGGTGACTTCAGAATAGGCCATGAAAGGCCATTAGTTTCCTTTACAGCAGCTGGGTATTATTGACAGTAGGGTCTCAATCTTTACTGCTCTGTTTTGCTACACCTTGAGGGGAAACGTGGACTTACATTCCCTTTATATTTGCAAGTAGAACACAATTCCTTTCAGGGGGGACAAACAGCACCTGTGGAAAGGTGATGCTTTGTGGCAAACAACACTCACCTCCTGAAAGAGTGTAGACATTTCACAGACCAGACATGAGCTGGGGCTTTGCATTTCACATTTGTGCCTGTCGGAGAGGAAGAAATCTCGCAGCAGTGGAGTGTGGGTAAGTGCCTGGACAATACAGTTCATAAAACATGTGTTCCCAAGATTGATTAGCCCTCGTAGACCTATAAAGACAGAAAAGGGGGAGGGGATGCATAAGCATTATCGAGGAAACAAAACGGTGTATTTGCATTTTTATATAGTTTTCACAATATTGCCACAGCTTTGCTGTAGATGCACAGCTCCAAGTACAGTTTTATACTGATTTAGGGAGGCTACTGGGTTTGTTGTACTCAAGTCATGAGGAGCTGCAGAAGCTTTCTGAACTACACTAGGATTTGTTTCTTAAATTCTCAGAAATAAGGAAACCACCACCAATAGCATTATTTTGCAATGGCAGTTTTGCTACATGTCACCAAAACATGTCCCTCCCCGAGCTGATACCGAAGTGCAATGACAGCAGCTGGGAAGTCACTACGGTAAGAGAACAATACATTTAAATAAATCAATAAGTAAGTTTTCAGATGGTTTAAAAAGGCTTTCCCTCATGCAGGTCACGAAGCCAGAATAAGGTTTTTATAGTATTATAATGCAGTAATCATCTTTCTAAGACAGGCAGCAAAGGGAACAGCCCTGACAAACAGTCAGGCCGTGACATCCAATGCAGACTCAGAAGATTTTTTTTTTTTTTTAATAAAACCCAAGATTGGAACAAAACCACCTTAAAAGAGAAAACTCTGAACAACACTAATTCCACACTCATTTTAGGTAAATTAATCTACAGCAGACATCAAAAAATTCGAGTTGGCATAAGAGGATTCATCACACCTTAAGTCAATGCTCAGTAATGCCCAGAGACGATTTCTTGTGCTTGGAAACCAAGATGCTTAAAGGAAAGCTCTTTTGTTGCACAACAGAAGAGAGGTTAGGAGTGGGGAAAGCTTTTCAGTCATTTGCAAAGTCTAAGTGAGAAAAAAAACATGCTCAAATCCTTGAGTATTCTTCCAAAATGTTAACATTATACCATACAGGAGTGCTAAACAAGAAGAGCATCAGGTGGACAAGAATGCTTATTTTGAATCAAAAACTTACTTTGAAATGAGATAAAATGCACCGATAGATACAATTCTGGTATTGATTTAAAATTAACATAGTCCTCTCCTGCAATATAAATAGGATTACTACAGAAACATTGAAATTAAAAACAGGATTACTTGAGAGAGAACGAAGAATTTCCTCGTGGTTCCAAGAGGGGGAAAAAAAAAATTATCAGCTGGCAGTGCTGTGGTAATTAGAACTAGTGCAGTTCCCTTGCAGTACAGCAGATAGTGCTCAAAGGGCTCTTTAGCATCCTGCAGCAGGAGGAGGTGTGGTCCAGTTGCTACGTTACCGAGGAGAATCAGCCCTACATCAGCTTGAACTGCTCATTGAGCTGAAGGCACGGACACAGAGCACTCCTAAATTTTTTTTCCTGCTCTAATGCAACATCGACCTCCTCCCCACAGCTTCCTGTTCCTTCTGTTTACTCTCAGGACAAAGTTTCTCATTATATTACAGTGACTTCTACTGGGCAGCAGCTTATTGCAATTATTCGCCTTATTTTCATGCTGGGAGGCAATAAGTGTGTGCACAACATTAGCAGAGTGTTAAATAGTTAATTTGTTGGAGCAGCTTGAAATATGGGGTGAGGCTTCAGCTTGGTACACAATCCTATTTCAGTGCCCAGTCTGGTCTCTGCAAACAACGTCTCAACAGGAGGGTGTTCGTGCTGTGCAAGTGGAGAAACGTCTGGTCGGTACCTCTTGCCTACCCCTCCCCTGGTTTTTTTTGCCATTTAAAATTGAGTGGTTTTATTTAAATCACAGGCTGTGCACACAGAAGGCTGGAAGGCTCCCTCACATGCAGGGTATTTCGGGAAGCAGAAGAGTCTCTCCCTATTTCTCCCTCGGGTTAGAACCAGATTTCCAAGTCAGCCTGTTCAGCACAGAAAACTAGTGGAAAACCAGCAGTAAATCTAGAGATTCACCCTAGAACTTTTCTTTTTGGTAGCTAATAGAGCAGTCACAAAAGCAAACACATAAAGGCAGCTTTTTGGAATCATTTATTAAGCATCATTTATTACATGCCTGTGGCTGGACCGCCTTTCCCTGTGACCACAAGAATCAAATCTTCCTCAAAGTTGCCACCAGAAGACAAGTTACAGGTGTCAAACTCAGAAGGCTCTTGGATTACTCTACTTGCTTGGTGTCAGTTTTTCATGGATCTAAATGGAGTGATTCATGTGCTATGACTTCACTTGAGTGAACCGAGACAAAGCAACCTGCAAAACAGACAAGGCTGAAACGTGAATACTCCAAACCCTCATAAAAATCAGAAAGTGGTGATTTGTAGCAAAACACGAGAACTTACTTGGTTGAAATGGGAAAAAGTAAAAGGAGCACACATCAATCTTATCCTTGTGGGAGCAATGACTGCAGCTGCTATACTGTCTCAAACTGATGTTTGAAATAAAACAGGTACGAGGCAGTACCTGGGCTGAACTACAGCCCAGGTACTGAGTAACTAATTGCAGCACATTGGAAAATATCAAAATTTGATGTACTTAGCTAAAAGAGCTGACAGAACTCAGAACAACACATCCTGTTGTGCTTAACTTTCATGGGAAAAAAATGAGTTTTACTGGAAAGAAAAACAGCTAAAAATTTAAGCCTGTACAGCATTCTGGTCAATAATACATTAAGAATTGAAAAGATTTGTGCCTGCCACACCTATTCCCTGCCCATTAATAAAGCCTGGCAATGTTCAGCTGCAATAGTCAAGCATTGCAACATGTGGGTCATAAATCAACAAAAAAAAAAATATGCCAAAACCTCACATGCAGCAGTTCACTTCTGCCAGCACCAGCAGTGGTCTCCAGCAGCATCTAATCAGTGGACAGTATTTGTAGGGAGGAGTGACTGTCTAGGAATTACCAACAGGATCCAACCTCTAGTAATAATAAAGCTCTGGTATTTTGCAAAGTTCTGCTGTGCTTCATAGCGTTATCTTTATTTCTGCTTCTTACAAACTGCTTCTGAAATGAGCAAAAGGAACCAGTGAGATTCTTAAAATATTCTACACGCAGATGTGTGTCCTTGTGATAAGCAGTCAGCAGAAAAGCAGTTTTACTTCTGAACCTTGCTGATGTAAATGTAAATATTGGAATAAACTAAATTTCCTTTAATCATAACACATGGAGTACAACCACTGCTCTTGTTCTGTCACAAGCTGGGCTGGCAGGGCTTAAGCACACAAGCAAGAAATCTACTTCTGCAATGCCTTGAGCACAGGGAAATCCACCTGGGAAATTCTTCGTACATTTAGTCTCAAGACTGGGTTCTAAGCAGCTGGCTTACCTTGGTCAGCTTCAGTTCTTCCATGTTCTTCCAATAATGGTTCTGTTTTTCCCAATGCTCAAAGGAAGAGATCTGCAGAACTGGGTAACAAGGCTTGTTGGGACACGGGGAGATCCAGAACACTGGTTCTGCCAGTCCACCCACGCAGGAGAGATGAAAAATCCAAGACAAGATAAGGAAATTCCACTTCTCTGTGAAATGCAACTGTACAGCTATTAAAGGTGGGGAAGCAGGGAAATGAGAGGACCACACATGAATACAAAATACAGTAAACCCAATCTTGCCCTCTTGGGAGAGGTTCTGTTTGTCTCTAAGCCCAGGCTTCCTCCTGGGGTAGGAAAGACACCAAACAAACCAGTCTGAACAAATGTTACCCCACAGAAACCTGTGATTTATTTGAACAAAGGTTCTGGAAGCAAGACCATTGGTCACTGTATAATCCACCTTGGTGAGACAATCAGGAGATCATTCAGATGCACTGAAGAACAGCCAGTTTGAGATCCTTTATACATTAAGGACAGGATGGCAACACCTTAGAGAAATTTTTGCCTCCTACCCCCAGTCCTCCCAGTCCCCCATCTGGTGTTGATGTTTCCCTGCAGCTCCATCAGACAGCATCACCAGTCAGTGCAAGCTGAGGAAGAGCTCACTGAAATATTTAGAGAGAGTTCAACATAACCCTTGGAAGCAAACAGTGTAGCAGAGCAATGATGATTTCTGGAATAATTTTGGGTTTCCATCCTATGTTCATCCAACAGGAATTGGCAACACCATCTAAGAGCATCTTTCTGAAAATGTATTTCAAGAGAGAACTGCCCTACTTCCTAGCACCTAAAACTAAACTCAAATTCTCCCTCAGCTCTCAAGTTTCAGGTGCAGAAAACACCAGACATGACCAGAATGGATCTGTTACAAACACTGGCCCAGTCAGAACAACACAATTCTGTTCCACCTGCACACCAGGAGCAGCAGTTTTGCTAATGGGGTTAGTGACAGCAATTATTCTGCAAAGATAATCCCTTTTGAAATAATAATACAAAAATACTCATTTCAGAAAGCAGCAGTATGCAGATACGTGAAATTACAAGTCCACGCAGGAAAATGTATCACATTCCGTGACACCAGAGATCACATGAGATCAAAAAAACCCAACCATGCAGTTTTGGGGAATTTATTTCCACACAACCTCAGCTGAGCATCCTTTCTCAGAGGCTAAAACCCACAGTAACTGCAGAAGTGGGAATGATGAGTTGAATGTACTAGAACAGGTTTTTTCAGAGATTTTTTACAGAACATTTTTTACAAACTACATGATAACACACTGAGGTATGAAATTATTTTGACAACAGTTTAAGAAAAAGCTACAGAAATTTTTGCCACAGCCAAATTAAATGAAAACATTTCAACCACGTGATCTTAAAAACTAACTGAACAATTCAACATTATCTACCTCCAGCAAACACAGAACACGCAATCTACCATAAAAATGAAAATGATCCAGGAGGGGGAAGGAAAAACTCCTCACTAAACAAGAAAAGGGAGTAGGAAGGGAAAATAAATATGTGGCTTTGGAAGACTAGACTAAAACAATTCAGTTAAATGAATGAAAAAGATGTGGTGAGATCCAGATACATAAAAATAATGAATGAACCACAAGTGCTCCAGGAGCTTCCACAACAGCAAACCCAGTGACATTAAAGAACAGCACAAAGGTGACAAGACCATCCCCCCAGAGCAGTGCTGAGCAACAAGATCAGGACACCAAGGATGCAGCTCCAGGCTTCCTGCCATTGCATCTCCTTGTTGCCCCGACCCTCTCTCATCTCACAGGCCTTATCACTTCCACTTCCCATGGACACCCCCTTCCCAAGTCCCCAAGGGCATCCTGCTCTGTCCTGCAGTGGATCAGCACAAGGAGGTTACAACCATACTGCTTATACCAGCCCCTTCCTTGGGATTTAAGGAATCTTAAATTAGCAGATAAGCTGAGAGGCAACTGCTTGAAAAAACGTCCTTCAAACTAATTCATTGATTCACATTGGTAAAGCAGTAAATCATTTTTCAACAGAGTAGTTTTGACAGCAAGAGTAAGGAAGGGATTACATGACAGATCAAAGAAATTAAGATGAACACTCAGGGCAATAATCCTTCCTCTTTGAGTTACTGCTGAACCAGGTGAAAATGTGCTCAAGTTCCCCTGTCTTTATTCTTCTGACTTGACTCTTCTTCAGCTATTCAGGGCTGCCAGGTCAGTCACTGCTGTTTGAATCACTGCAAATCCCTTCTGAAACAAGCCCCCTTTCCTGAGCTGTAGCTCCCACCCACCCACCTCCCACTCCCAAGCTATTCCATCACCAACAGGCACAACCTGGAGAGTTTCACTCACTCTTCTGCCCTTCCTGACTTTTAAGTGAAGTCACAAGTCAGAACAGAGTTCTAGAGCAGCATTTTTTTTAGCTTATAAGAAGAGATCTGTGACAAATTTTCAATTTTTCTATATATCTTATCTTGTATGTATCTTATATATTAATATAAATATTTCACTATCATTCCATTACCTAAAAATACCTATTAAATATCCTGTTTATGTGTGTGTGCATCAAGATTCACAGACCACTGAATCCTGAAGTTTTGGGAGGATGACAGTGGACATTGAATTTAGGTAATATTGTTACACAAATTTGGATTTCCTTTTTCTGTTTTCACAAATATTTTCATTTGGCACTGACAGGAGTCAAATAAAAGCCAGCCCCTTCCATTCAGAATCCCTGATAATAAAACTGATAATAAACACTGAGAACAGAACCAGCCAGCATAAGACTATGAGGAACAACTCCTGTTAACAGAGAGAAAATAAATTATAGGACTATTTTAGACACACTGCATTATGCACTGCACCAAAAACTAGGAGTTTAGCAACCCCTACATAGCAGAAAGGCAATGACATCAGAAAGGGCTTTCTAGAAGAAAAAAAAAATCACAGAAAATAAATATTTGCATTCTAAATGAAATCCCATCTTTAACTTTCCAATTTCTAGCATAAGGACTCTGGATCACTGAATTTTTTTTTCCATTACTACTGAAGTAACAGATTGCTCAACAGCAAAAAATTTGCTTATGTGTACAAAAGGAAACTGTCCTCGAGTTTGTTTCCAGTTGTAATCCTGGAGTCCAGAAGCTGCTACACAGGAGGGAAGAACATGGCACATAAACAGCAAAATCATTAACTATGGAAAGAAACAGAATATATAGTCATTATTCCTCCTGTATGTATCATCAGCACCAGAAGACAAGGACTATTTATATGGATGAATCATCAAAACTCAAAGTTCTCACTCTTGGTATGTCACTGCTGTGCAGAGTAAGTGGAATTCATCCTCATTACTGACCTGTTTAACTATTAACACAGCTTTACCCTGAGGCAAACACGGGTTGGTCAGTCCATTCAAAGAAATGACTCAGCACAATTTGCTTTAGAGCTGGTAAGTGACAACTCAAAACAAAACAAAACAAAACAATCTAACCAAAACAAACAGAAAAGGGGAAATACAGTCCATGCATTGAGTGCACACTGGAACCTTAACTAGATGCTTGTTTTTCTTAAGGTACTCACTCCTGAGCAACAGTGAGTTTGCTCACTCCTGAGCAAAGTTTTGCTTTTCTAAAAGAGAGTTAATCCCCCACCCTTCAGATTTTAAAGTGGTTCAAAAAATTCCAAAACAACACGGCAGTTCACATTTCCCAGTTTTGCTGTCTGTAAGAAAAGTCTCACTTTAAGTGTTTTGACTTAAATCCAACACTTAAAAGCATGTTTAAGTACTTTATTCAGGTTCACATGGAAACTTGAAGTCTTTTTTTTTTTGGTAGTTTCTGGCATATTTGTGTGCAGCTGGGCAGTTCTGGACTGACCTCAGCACTCACAGGAGACTTTCCAGATTTATCCTTTATGTTGTGTTAGGATTGCCATTCAAAAGTCAATGATTTTGTTCTTTTTCTCCATTAAAATTTATTCATAAATCCATGAAAAGTTACCACTAAGCAAGAACCCACCTACATTAGCTTGTCAGGATAAATGCACAAGGATGTTTGTAGCAGTTCAGCAGCAGAGATGAACACATTTTCTAGCATGTCTATGAGGAGGATCTAGTTCATCCACACCACAATGAAAACAACAGCACTTACTGAGACACCAATAATGTTTTTCCAGCATTTAGTTTGTCCCCACCCCTCTTAGTTAACAGGGAATTGATTGTATTCACTATTTTTATTCAATAGCTCGGTGACATCACACAACATACACTTAGAGAAGGGACAAACCACATCAAGACAGTGCAAATGTAATTGGAAGACAAAACAATAATTCAAGAGCAACTCGTTAAAGGGGAGAAACTATCTGAAATCAATTAAATTCAATAAGAACAATTGTGAAGTAGGAAACAAGAAAAACTGAGTGGACAAACACAAGAAAAAGAGCAATGGCTACAGCAACTCAGCCCAGACAACTTGATCTTGAGCTGTAGTTCAGAGACAAACAGCATTTTGAAACTTAACAGGAATAGGAGAAAGCCTAGAGGTCATTATTCTGCTCTGGTGACAGGTAAATCTCAGCTGGATGATGTCTGGAATTGAGCACCCATTTTAAAAAGAAATCTATGCAAACTCGTGAGAAATCAAGAAAATGAACAAAAATTTGCATGGAGTTAATATCTGAGACTGGAGAAACAACTGAAGAACCCACTGGTTGAGTTAATTAATTAAAACCAGATAATGTTGGTGGAGGAACAGCCAGGCTGACAAATTTCAAGTATTTTACAGGCCATAGCAAAGAGGACTGTAATTAACTCTTGTGACCTACCAAAGCTATAATAAAAAAAGACTGAGCTCACAAGAAGTAAAATTTAATTAGATATTAAATATAATTGTCTCACAGTTAGAAAACATTGCAATAAGGGAGCTTGGGACTCCCAGTTGTTGGAGTGGTTCCAAAGGCAGCTCTGTGACCCTGACTCAGGGGAGGTGTGGAACACCCCTTCCACTTTTTCACCCCGTGACTGCTCACACATTCAGACCAGTATTACTGACCCAAACCACATGGACCAGCTCAGACAGGAGCTGGAAGGTGAGGGCATTTCCACACGACAGCCAAGCCCATCTGATGCCAACTCCACAGTGAAACAGTTCACTCTGCCTGTCTGAGAGAAAAAGCAGTCTCACCTTGGGGGGATGAGCTCACTGCTTGCACAGAGCGATGAGCCTCTGACCCTCTGAGCAGGTTCACACAGCTCACCACGGGTCAGGACAGACAGACAGTGACAGAACTGCAGGAACTCTCAGCCTCTCTCAAAAACTACCCCCCCCCCCCCCTGTCCTGTAACAAACTCCCAGAGTGGGTAGGTACCCAAAAGCCACAGGCTGGGCAGTGAAACAGGCGTGGCCCTAATGCCTGGATCCCTATTCCTACCACATGGCTCTGGAAACCAAAATTACCCACCCTGCTGCCACTTGGGATGGAGAACAGGTAACATCTGCTGCCACAATGAGGGCTGCTAACTCTTCTAAATGTCATTTTTAGGCTACATAAGGATTCTGTGTGAGCTTTTGCATTTGTGGCTCAATGCATCATTCACTCCACTGAGTAATGCAAAAAAAAGTCACAGGATAATGCTGAGGGATTGCCCGGATCTGGTATTGCAGTTCATTTCCTTGGTGTCATTTCAGTTCATTTCCTTTGTGTCATACCTGCCAGTGTGTGTCAAGAAAAATTTCAGTTTGCAGCTCTCAAGTGTGTTATAAATCAATTCTGGAGGAGCTCAGCAGGGCCCCTGTGTTGTGTTGCACCTTCAGTTAAAACCAACTGCCTAACACTGGACCAAGGGTTCAGCATAGGAAATCCAGGTTTGTAGCTTATTTAAACAAAGAACTTCTAGTAATGACATAGAAATAACCAGCAACAAATGGAAATGAGACTCAAGAAAGGCCTAATTTTACCAGATTTAGGAGGAAAATGACATCTCTAAGCAATGAGTACCAAAGGTGGCTTTACTACAGATCCTTCCACAGAGCAACAGCTGAGCCTTTCCACACATCCCACTTGGACACACACTGTTGGAAGAACTTAAGGGAGAGTGACATCATTGGAGCAAACAGATCAAATAAGTTACCCAGAGTATGATCAAACAGAAAAAGTGTATCATTTTATACTATTATTGCACAGATGAAACAAACCCCCAAGCCAGACGACTCCTGAGTGTACACAGTGTGCCAGACACACAAAGTACTCTCTATACTCTACTTACAGCATGTACATCTTTGAGCCAATTCCCAAACTAATGATGCCAAAACAGGAGCCATTCCAAGCCCAGAGGAGTTTCCATTCTTTGCCTTAGGGCACAGTTGTTTATGATTTCATTTACCTGTGGATGCTGTGTGTGTTCAGTGATGTGCAAGCACCGTGTCCCCCCGATTCCTGGAGGAGTACTGACCAGTTAGGCTCATTTTTATTTCTTTTTCTCCATGCTCAGAGCACTTCAAACAAGGCAAATGATCTCCTAGAATGGGTTGGGCACAGTAAACCAGGCTGTGAGGTTACAGCTTCTCATTACTTTGCAGTGGCTGCACACTTGGGTTAAGACCAAGCACACAGATGAGGCAGGAGCACTTGATGTCCTTTAAGTTCTCCTCCCTCTGATTTGGTGGTAATTGGCTCCTTTGTGCACACCCTCAGCCTGGTAAAATGAGTCAGCATTCCTAAAATATCTGGCAATACAGACAAACAAACCTCTTAAGGTTAATTTTTCATATGGCCCATGTAAATAGAGGATCTGTTTCAAGCAATACGAGGGACTACAAGTGTCTCTTCCCTCTGAATTTAAATTAAAAAACATGCTTCCAAAACAAAAGTGAGGGGTTTTGACCAAACCACTGAAAAGTACGTTGAATCTTCTACTAAAATCACAGGAAACAGCTACAGAAGATCTTGAGAGGTCACCTGGTCTAATAACCCTCTACCTCAAAGCAAAATTAACACTACCTATATTATTCCTGACAAATGTTTCCCTGAGTTGTTCTTAAAACTCTTCAGTGACGAGATCCTGCAATATTCCCTGATGTTCTTCTATTCTGAAGTGTTCCAGACTCATCCACGTAAACAAAGTAAGGCAGAGTTTAAGAACTGCAACAGTATCAATACAGAATATACACAGATACAATAAAATCCACAGATAAGCTCCTCTACTAGCAATGTCAGACTTCTGAATTACAATAAATATAATACTTCAAACAGCAATAGCTTTACAAAAGCTCCTAAAATGAGTATCTTACAGAAGATACTGGGGTATCACTGGTTTTCTCTATATGAATTTACTGTCTCCCACAGCAAGCTTAAGTTTAAAATAAATGTGGGGGAGAGGGAATGGGGAGTTAAAGCAGGATCTCTGCATAGTGCAAGAATAGTTTAGAACATTTTGGTAAGTCACTCACCTCGCAAGAAAAGGGCCCAGGAGTACTCTGCAAATAAAGGCCTTTTTTCTTCAAGAGTATGAAAAGTGTCAGGTTTTATATCTGTAATTTCACATTTCAGCATTTTTACTGACCATCTGCATCGCTAAATTGTTTTTCTCTCTCAAGTGTCTCAAGAAGAAACCAATGCAGCATGTTCTCAAAGCCAGAGCTATACAGCATGTAATCATCCACAGCAAGCATTTCTCTTTTTGATTCTCTCAGCTGAAATGAGAAAGGCTGAAAAAGACATTAAGTTCTGCAGCAGAACTTGTACCAAATTTCTCTGAATTGGTATCTTGGCGTATCAAGACCCACTGAAGAAATTTTGCCTGTTGTGCTTCAACCTGCTGCAACTCTGTCAGGAAATCTGAGCAGTGAGTGAACACTGGGGAATGCACACACACAGTCTGGAGCTCAAGTTTTCAGAGCAAGCAAGAGAAGAAAACATCTTTTATATATGGCACTGGACATGATCACATCTATTATTAAATATCAAAACATTATCTGATCCCTGTAACATATAAGGATCAATTGGCTGGAGGAGAAAGACAGAATCACAGAATCCTAGAATGGTCTGGGTTGAAAGGGACCTTAAAGATCACCTGGTTCCAACCCTACCATGGGCAGGGACCCCTTCAACTAGAGATGTGGAAACATGTCAGCCACATCAAGAGCTTGGGAAACAGAAAGGCACCTATTTCTGCACAGCAGAAAACACAACATGAGATATCCCATACAGCTGTATGCACTGCACAAAATGCCTTAATTACCAGTGAAACCAGAGCCCTCACAACTGTGGTGCTAATCAACCACTCAGATACACAGAGCTGAATGAATTTCAAGCTGAATAAAGTTATGGAGAAGCTCCTAAAGCAACCAGGTAACCAAAGCAGGAGCTGTCCTCTCTCACACACCCTGCACAAAGCAAAGTTCAGGACATTAAAGCCCTAAGAACCAGAGCATGAAACTAATGATTAATCTCATAACTGCTGGAAGGTCAGAGAGAACAGACATAAGACACCCAACATCAAAAAAAATACCAGTAGCAGGCAAAGAACAGCAACTGTGCTTGTCAAAGCGCCCGAATGATCGACCTGGAGCATTATGACACCGGCCTTTAAAAGCCAGTTAACCTGCAGACCCCTTCAAGGTGTTTTCAAATGGCAAAGAAGCGCCTTTATACAAAATAAAACACTTCAGAAGGTGGCACGGAATAAAACATTCTCTTTTCCCTCCCCCAAAGCAGCCAAACTTAAAAGCTCAGCGAGCTCTTTGCGTGCTCTGCACAGAAGCACAAGCCTTGCAGCGAGAGCCCTGTGCAGATGGCACCCGTAAGGAACAAGAGGTACTCCCACCAAACTGACAACATAAAATTTCACACCCGCTGCCGTCCTTTCCCCCCAATATCACACCATATGCTGCCGACAAGTTTTCCCCCTTCCTCAAAACAGATTTCACAAATTAATAACTTAAGGAGCAGGCTAACCGCCAATGAAATTAAATGCATCCAAATATATTAATATGCACAAATTATTGTTGATGAACTGGCAGGGAGCTCGTCCAACAATCCACAACACACAAACCATGCCACATGCTGTTTATGCATATTCCTGCTTTCAGTATATACTGTATCTACCTTCTGTCCACACAAACCCAACTCTGGAAGCAGACAGGAAAGAGCAGAATGGAAGGTCAGAGTAAATATAATCCAAAAGTGATCCACAAAAGAACAAAACTGAGATGGGGATGACTGGCCTTGTTGAAAATGCCACGCTTGCTGTGGTGACACCGAGTTAATCAGGTTAAAATACAGTGGTTAATCAAAGTTTCTTTAGGATTGTTGCCCAGAGCAGCTGTGGCTGCCCCATCCCTGGAAGTGTTCAAGGCCAGGTTGGACGGGGCTTGGAGCAACCTGAGATAGGGGAAGGTGCCTGTGGCAGGGGTTGGAATGAGATGAGCTTTAAGGTCCCTTCCAAACCAAACCAATCCACGAGTCTACGATTTTTTAACAGAACAAAAACCTTCTCATGCTCAGGACGCGCCTCTGTCTGCAACAAGATGACAGGCACATGTTAAACTATAATCAGTGCAGCCACAAAGGCTAATTCTGAACTTCCTTATCTGGCTCTCGATTTAGAGATTATGAAAGTAACTGCATTGGCTGCACCACTGTACAATGAAAATATCCCCTCCAATTCAAGAAAGGCTCTGTGTTTTGGAGGATCCCCACATGACATGGACAAAAAGAGCAACATCCTATTGCTTGCCATGGCGTGGTCAAGAGAAGAGGTGACAGGGCTGCCAAGCTCAGGGTTTGCTGCAGAAGGAGGGCAAGGTCTGCATTTTGTTCCAGCACATGCAGGAAGCTGAGCGCTTTTAGCACCTCTGCTTTCCTGTGAGCACCCACTGCTTATTTTTTAAGTTACAGACTAATTTAAAGAAATGCCCTGATACATTTTCTTTGGTTTGAAACAACCAAAATCTAAATAAGGTATTTTGCTCAGAGGCCCAGAATCAAATTCTGGCTATTGCTGTTGGGTTTTCCTTGATAAAAAAAACTCCCATTTCCATAAAAAACTGTTCAAGCAGAAGCTGACAAAAGTCACTGACACCAACTGCATTTTCCATTAAAAGGCCACTTTTCTCACTGCATACTGAAGTTATATAATGACTTAGTGAAGACAGCACAGCACAGGAAAAAAATTACCACTGGAGAAAGAGGTAAATCAAATAATTGAGTCAGCAAACATTTTAGACATGAAATCAGCATCTACGAGGAAAAAAAGGGCTTTTTTTTTTTTTGGTGCTTTTATCCAACTGGATCCAAGTGATGAAATTTCACCTGAAGAAATGCAGAACACAATTTAGGAAAGTCAAATTGAAACACAGTCTGTAAAATAAAAAAGATGTCTGGTTCAGTAACAACCATGGATCCACTTCTTAGAAGTCCAGAGGAGGAAAATCAGGTTTGAATTAGAAGTTTGGAACGTGATCCAAGCCCTGGATCAAGAACCTCGTCTTCTAAGGAATTTCACATTGTGCAAACTCACACAGCGTGTCTTCCTCTGCCTCCAATCCCCAGGAGTCACCTAGAGTTACAAAATTAAAGTATTTTCTATGCAAGTAATAGGAATGGCAAATTTCCAGGATCACAGAAAAATTCAACTGCAATCTGCTTATTTCGTATACAACTAGTTTTAACTTTGTACAGTCTGCAGGGGGTTTAGCTGAGGTAAATATCCCTGGAGATTGGAATTCCAGCTTCACAAACTTTGATGCTTATGTCAATATTTCTTCATCTGCAATATTTCATATTACTGCAGCTACACACAGGCCTATATTTTGGTATCTCTCTTTGGTCTTATTTCCCCACTAACAAATCATGCCAAACAAACTTTACAGTCAAAAATTTTTAGGTTTTTTTTTTAAGAATTCTAAAATTGTTTGAAAACCCACTCCTCCTCAGACAGTAGAGGTTCTACTCAGTTTGCTATTCTGTTTTAAACTAAACTTATTCCACATAGAGCCATACAAATTAAACCATCAAGCAGCCCCTGAACCCGAAAATCTCTTCCAGAACACATTTAATGCATCACTGCAAAAGCAGTTCCAGTGTCAACCTACCACCAATCTCAAGCTTCCAGGTAACTTCTCCTCAAAACTGCTTTGGTATTTTGTTATTTTTTTACAGGAATCAAGGCAAAGGATTTATTCTGTACACAGATGCTGAAAAAGAATAACCCCACAATCTCAAAGCATCATATTTGTAAGAGCTGCTAAGAACACTCCTGATCTACAGAAGTTACTCTGGTGGTTTCTCCAACAATCCAGATGGTACTGGAAGAAGATCAACCCTAAAATACCATGAAGCCTAACCAGGGCTAGAAGTAGCTGTGATTTCCTTGAATATATAATTTTATTTTCCAAGCTATCCCACTACTAATGCCTGATACCCCCTGGAGAAAAGCTGTTAACTGGTTTATACTTCAACTTGTTCGGGCATTTTAACTTGACAGCAGGACTAAACCCCTGGGGGAAAAGTTCTTTCTTAAGGGAATCTGAATCCTTCTTTCACTAATCTTTACAAGCTGAAATACATGCCCTGCAAGTTTCAGCTTCTGAAAGAATTTACCTTCTTCACACGGGATGCTAAAAGCCTGAAAAGTTTGGTTTGTGTTTAAGATCACTTTCTGGCTTACTCTAATTTTAAGCCTTACAACTTTAAGCCAGCTTTGCACACGTGTCAGAACCTTTGTTGAGTGCAGTAACACAGGAGAAGGCAGCTCTTGCAAAACCACCAAAAAAAAAAAGCACCATGTTTTCTGCCAAGTTTAGAAACTGAGCAGACTCTGCAACCAGCCTGAGTGCCCAGGAGAGGCTGGGACCACATGGCTGGAATCAAAGGGAAGCAAAAAAAAGGGAAGCAAACAAAAGGGTGAAGAGAAAACCTGTCCTGTCGTCCCCGATGGAAGAAAGTGCCCCAGTTGTAGCAGAGGTATTAGAGAGCAGTGCAGTGCCAGTTCCTTTGCTTGAAGAGCAGCATCAAGATGGAAGGATGAGAGGGTGAAACATGGTAAATTCTCACTGCTCTCATCAGAAAGGCTTTTTAGAGTTTGGCTCTCAATGATCATTAAAAAGAGTATGTCCCTGCAAAAGCATGACATGAAAACATCAACAGGACAACTCATACACTGAGTGACATCAGCTCATGTTCTTTCTGAAAGGGGGCCTAAAATTCAAACAAATATTGAGATAATAAGAGCAGAACCCCCCCTTGTTCCTCAGTGAAGCTGGCCTGGGGTCAGGCATTCTGAGGAAGTGCTGTTAATCAGTAAACTCTTCAGATGGGAAGGTAACCTGACTGACTTTTCTCTAACAAAAGTTTCTACAACAAAAGTTTGCTCACTCCAAGTAGGAAAAAAATGTTGCAGGGACTTCACTGATAACCGGGTTGTCCCTAATCTCACTCAGGAGCAATTAAATCACAGATAACTCAATCAAGGGTTGTGGAGATAAACCACACACAGTGACATTACTGCAGCAATGCAAATTGCTTTCTGGCACCAGCCTTGGAAAACCAGGTGACAAACTCTCAGACAGTCAATACACAAAAAAGCAACTGAAACATCCAACCTGGAATTTCTTCTCAAAAAGCCTTTTGCAGAAAAAACCTTTATATTTTATACTGATAAAGAGCTAAGCTTAGAAAGTCCAACAAGACTTTCTGAAAATAAATCTGTAAAAAACTCCATGAGTAAATCACTGTTTGTGTTTCAGATTTCTTAAAATATTCACGCCCCTCTAATTTTTCTTAGAATTCCCTGGGAGCTTTGGGAGGAAAGGGCTTTTTAAATTTATTTTTATGATCAGGTTTATCAATTTTAGACCTAGGAAAGACATTATACAACTCAGCCCAATGGTCAGAGCTCATGATAAGGTAAAACAGGAACAGAAGGATCTCTCTGATAGAAGGGTATCATTTTTTGATTTTACTATTTCAACCTTTTAGGAAACACTTTTCCAACCAGACAACCATTCTAATTATGAAGGTAGGTAGAAAACAGTCACAGAAGAAACATTCACCTGAATAGTCTTAAAGGTGGTTTTCCTTTCCTTCACACAGCAGTTTAAAAGAATTCAAAAATCAGATTTCTATTCAAGGT
This sequence comes from Lepidothrix coronata, assembly GCF_001604755.1. Taxonomy (NCBI): domain Eukaryota; kingdom Metazoa; phylum Chordata; class Aves; order Passeriformes; family Pipridae; genus Lepidothrix; species Lepidothrix coronata. Next base: position 3,059,731 of record NW_016690281.1, read on the forward strand.
GCACTTCATGCAGTCATGATTTCAAATACCAAAGTATTACTGCTTACAACTCAGTCATTTAAATTTAAAGCTACAGCTAAAAGTATGGTGCTGTACCAAGCCATTGTTTTTCATTCCACTTTTCCACTTGAGCTACCTTAGGTACCATTCAAGTAGAAAAAGTACACCCAAAAGCTGGTACATTCACAAAAACACCCAAGTACTAATGCAGCCTTCAACACCTCCAAGTTAGAAAAGCAAAAATGCTCCTGGTAGCTTGTCTAGAGAACCAGAAATATTTTCCAGGCCACTGTTCCTCTTCCCTTGCCACCTTTACACAGGAGTTCTGCTGCAATATTTATTCCACTCATGCTGCTCTTTGTCCCATCAGGCTGCTCAGCATTATTGCAGCTGCAAAACCCACCTGCTACTCCCAGGCAGTTCTGGCTCTGCCACCTCTCCCCACCCCATCACTCCTCCTGAAGAGGATTTGCTCAGTCTCCTGGAAAGGCTGTCCCCTCTTCTGCCTTTTTGCAACACTGCAAATGGGAATCCCAGGTGGCTCCTGCTAATTACCCACGTGCATTGGGAGTCTAATTCTTCCCATTGTTAATATACCCATCTTTAGCCACAAAGTCACTTCATATGCTAATCAGGGACCAGCTGATCCCAAGCTAATACTTGATGTCCTCAGGAGAACGGATCTGCTGGGGGTATTAATGACAGCAGAGCAAGATGAGCTTGGAAAATAGTTCCCAAAAGATATTGTATCACTTCTAGTTCAACCCTATAACAAAGGATTTGCTTGTGCATTTGGGGCTTGGTTGCTTCCCTCCCTTGCTGAGGGCAGCCACTTCACAGGCAGGAGGAGACTGAAGAAATAAGACTTTTCTTTTACACTGTTAGATTGTAGATTAACAATTGTTAAGTTTTATCTAATTTTTCCATACAAAAGCTTTGGCATTTATGGGATGCTTGAAACATCAGCTTCAATCCAAAATTAAAACGAGCATTTCTATGGATAAAACTCTCTATGAATTGAATAGTCTAGGACAGGATTCAGTCCTGCTGCTGAGAGCAACATAAAGTAACTTAGGAAACTTCTACCTTTCCCCACAATTTTCCATCCCTTCAGCCTAATCTGGTTCACCTGAAAACAGTTGAGGGAGCACATGAAAAAATCAGCATGGTCATGTCTGGGGTAGAACAAGGTCTGAGAATGTTTTGGGCTGGCATTGCTACCACAGAGCATATTTATGGTCAGAGCAGACCCTACATTCTTCTTGAATGCCTTGAAATACAGAAGCTCTATAAAATTTCCAGTCTGTTGGGACATCAGAACATGAAACGTCCCACGTAAAATCCACACTGCAAGGATTTTTCATTGTGTCTTTTTGCCTGTAGGACACCTCCACGTTTCCACTTGGTTAACAGTGTGTTCCAAGTCACTTTGAAGACGCTTACAAGCAACATTGGGAACAGCCCTTCATATCCCAAAAGGTGGAATCAGCACAGTTTCCACAGCCTGCAGCAGTGCCTGGTGTGAGTTCTCATTTCAAGAGCAATTCTCTCAATGGTAAAACAGTGATTCAAGGGAAGTTACCTGTGCTATCTTTTTACAAGCTGGAAAAAGCTACTATGAGATGGAAAAGCATCTATGAGACGAAAACACATGGCATTTTAAAAGAGAACCAAGCAAAATTTATGGGTATCTGTTAAGGTTTTCGTTTGGGGTTTCATTTTTTTCGCGGATATGAACAAGAAGTTCCTTTTTCAATGGGTTTCAAATTGTCCCTCAAGTAGAAAATCAAAAGCTATGAGTTTTGTAGAGTGTTTTTTTCTAAGGAACTACCAGTTCAAGCCTCCATTATAAGATATTCATCTATTGTCTGAGTATTCTTCAGTTTTAATTCATGGTGCTGATGAAAGACAAAAGGATCCTGCAGCTGTATAAAGGTTCCAAGAGCTCAAAAAGCAGCAGACACATCCAGCTGTTTAAGCAGCACTGTGAGACTGCTACAAAACTGGGATAAAAAAATCCCATTTGTGTACCGAGAATGTTCAGCTGTAGAGTAAAACATCCACCTAAATGAGTGTCATGCAAGTAACAGATAGAACAGGCAACCACAACAAAACATATTTTACCACCTAGGTGTGTTCTAAATATGAATATCATCACATTTAATGTATTTAATTATTAGGGCTCAAAATCATATGCAAGTCCTTCACATGTAAGTTATGTACATCCTTTCAAGGCCATACCCATCCAGGTTTCAGAGTCCTGTGCTGCATATTTTAGTTATAACACTGATACACTTGTCTTACACAAATGCTGAAACAGGTGTTGGCACAAAAACCACTCCAGGGCATCACAGAGCAGTGAAACATCCCACCTCCCAAGTGACATCCGTGGATCTCTGGGGGTAGGACAGAAAGCCACAGACACCCCTGGCCTTCCTCTAAAATCAGCTTTGCAAGGAGCATTTTGCACATAAAAGGCAGCTGGTTATGTTTTAACAGACTCTTGTGTAAACAGAAGTGCTCAACAGATGTGCAGAGATGGTTATCAACATCATCTTCATTTTCAGAACCAATAAAACTGGACACGATGACTGTTCTCTGAGTCATTTACCTACCTCTGAAGATAAACTGGATTCGCTAATATCTGCTGTGGGATTGAAAAAAACTGGATGTCAAAAGAATGGAGTATTAGAAAAAGTGAGAAATGAGAATGTCCAGCTAATTGCAGCATTTCAGTCTGCAAATAGGGCTCTTCACTGATAGGAAACTGCAAACAGACAAGTCAACGTGAGGGAAAGGAAGGCAAAAAGACTCTGAATCAGATTTATATTTAGCAGCAGGTTAGATGGAGAGAAAAGGCTCAAGGACAATGGCAGGTCTTTTCTTCCTTCAGCTAAACCCCCAACGCATTTTTGTGAAAGAAAGCAAGTCGTCTGCTTTTAACTGCAGCCCAAAACTGCATTATGTCTCCTGGGTGCTTTGATTCCCCCCCCCCCCACTCTTTTTAAATCTCAGCACACAGGCAGCTCCAGGGCTCAGTAGGAGAAATTCTTAAAAGCACGCCTGCAGAAGTGGAGAGATCAGTCACTCCCTTGTCCCCGTGTTCCAGGAGCTCCCCCGCCCAGGCAGCCTCGGATGAGATTTCACCCAACCAGACATGTCCCTTTTTAAACAGCCTGAAAAATTTAAAATCCTTCAAGAGCAGGCAGAGCATTCCTTCAGACTGGAAAGAGAAACACAGAAATGTGCTTCGATTCTTCACAAAGGTCACGTTAACCTTCAAAATTCTATCAAACTTCTTCTCCCCCTGCGCAGTTCTATTATCTTTAGTAATTTGTGACATTCTTTACAAAACACATTGGGGTTTCACAAAACACAAGATCCCAATGTGAACATGATGCAAGCAATCTTTGCCTCATCATTTTTTCCTAGGCTGCTTGAAGTTTCCAAAGTCCAGATGTTTTTCCAGCTGTCTCTCCCCTGTCCCACTACTGCAAATGCATAGGTTCCTTCTTCAGAATTACTATTTTTGACACATTTTCAACTTACTCTGTGCTTCTCAGTCCATTCTTTCCAAATAAATACACTCATACTTTGGGTTCAGTACGACTTACTGTATTAGAAAAATGACATTAGAAAGTTTTAGCAGGTATGTTCAGTGTATTTTGACAAATGCAAATGTGCTGAAAGTGTGATGTGTTTTCATAAAACAATACTTAGCTTTACAATTGGGAAAAAAATTTTAAACAGTTTCCTGTTTCGAATGTCTATACTCACATGATAAACCCTGTGCCATTAACAACCTTGTACCATTAACCATTATCTCCAACCTTCACCATGAAAATATTACTGTGCATTTAACAGTAAAATGTCAGTTAATCTTACTTCGAGCTTGTCATGAAACTGATTTTAACCCCCTATTTCTCCAATTTAAAGGTAGCAGGGAAAAAACTGGGAAAACTATTAATTTTCCATTGCCTTTACCCAAATACTCTCCAGCAATAAGCAGATACACCCACATTTCAGAGACTTCTTTGCTCCAGAGTACTGAACATCAAACCTTTGAGATGCATTTCAAACCCGCTGTTTGACGCACACTGGAGAACAAATCACTTTTCAGAGTCCATGTGCAATTGAAGAAATCCTGTTTGGAGTTTAGAGCACGAAGCAGGAAGACATCTGCGCTGCTTCTGTCTGCTAAAACCAGATTTACCAACAGGCTGCTATGGTTAAGGATACATTACCTACAGGATTTCCCTGCATATCCCTGCACAGGATCTCTGGTGAAGGCTGAGCTGAGGTAACATCAGTCATTTCTCTTCACAAGAACAGTGTAAAAAAAACCCAACAGATTAAGTTCTGTAGCTGTTATACAGCTGAATCATCACCAGTACCTGACGTGACAAAGAAGATATCCTTCCACAGCATGAGTAAGGTAGTATAAAATAAACTGATTTTGTTATCCTAAAGCTTACAGAAGTCCACTACAATTACGTCAGGGTAAAAATATTTATGGAAAAACAGCACAGAATTTTGAGCATACCAGTGACTGAGAATTTGGCTCTGGAGAGGATTTCTGGAACTTACCTATGGTGCAGTTTGTGGTTATTTTTCTCCGCTTGGGGTTGTGTCGTAGCAATTCTAACTCTCGCTTGGTCGGCTCCCATGTCGAATACTTCTCTCCAATGCCTAAGCAGAAGAAAAGAAAGTTTCAGGGAGTTGTTTAGTAAAAGGATTAAAAAAAACTCTGTTCAACAAAGTTTAAAGTGCTGTCCATTAGGTTAGATTTGATCTATGTACAACTACAGGAAACTCTTTGCTTTCTATCCCTCCTCCCAGAAATATGGTTCAGAAAGGCATCACCCGTTTTTCAACAAGTACGAAGGAAGAAAAAATAAAGAGCATTTCTTTACTTATAAAGAATAGCTAGGTCAATAAACTTTCCATTATCGGATTATAATCCTCCTTCCAGTTAAAAAGAAATTCCAGCACAAGAACAAACTCGTTTTTACTCAAAAATACATTTCTTTGTGCTCAGAGGAGGTTAAAGGACAGAACCACCATGTGATTTTAGAAGATACAGGATAACCAGGAAATCTCATCACCAAATTTTGACAAGTTATTAAATAAATCTAAGCTGACCCAACTTAATGGACAGATATAGGCTTTATCTTTACAGAACAGCAGAATTTACTAATTCAATACACTAAACAGTTACTACATGTGTTAGGATATACCATTAGAGTATGACCTCTCCTTATACATTAATGTAAGATTGCACATTATCAAGTTTTAATTCTTGAGATTCGCTTTACTGACATATGGCATCTCCTAAAAATGCAATTAGTAGCAGGTTTAGACACCACCCTCCCTCCACCAACCAGCCAAAAGTCTCCAAATATTAAACTACTCTTTCTCATGAACTGCAGCTAAAAATCTGTCATTATTCTCTTTAAACACCAACACTGTATTTCCAATACATTGTTTTTGTTCAAAGGAAAGTGCAGTAGAAATGAGTCAGGTAAGCAGCACAGAGAACAGATCTGAAATAAGCAGAGAGTTGTGTTCAGTGTAAACCTGATACAAGAAAAACACAACAGTGAAGACTCACGTGCTGACCAGCCAAGTACTGCTGCAGCATTTTATGTAGCACAGAAATTACCATGCAAGGTCAATTATTCTGAGTCACAAAGGCATCTTGGCATTGAAAATAAAGAATAATAAGATGACAAGCAATCTATTCTAAAACTGAGGATTAAAGTCAATTAAGAGTTATTTTTCACACAGTGCATGGAGCAGAAACAGCGCTGTGCTACAGAAAATAAATTATAAATCATATATATGAAAAGAAGGAGAGTAGAAAAATATAGCTGGAGGCTTACACATTCTGCATAATATACATTAAATTTTAATAGCTCTTTGATCTTCATTTTCAGAAATTGCTATGCTTGTCAGAAGCTACCCTCCCAAAAATGTTCAATTCATAGTTACTACTGACCCTCCAGCTTCTACTAAGAGAAGGTCTCATTTTTGGATTCTTGAGGACTAGAGAATTCTTATTTACACAAATGCACCCATCTCTCACTTTATTTGATTCAACAACAGATTATTCAAGGAGCGTAAGGGAGAATACCAGAATCATGCAGTCCCTTTCCTTTATCCAAGGTTCAGCATCAAGCCACACACCCAGGAAAACAGAAAAGGCAGGGAATGACTGTGAGGCTGATGAGATGACAGAGCTGCAAAGCTTTGAACACACTGTAGGTTTGCAGAGGCAACGCGTGGGAGACCCTTTGGAGACGCACATATGGACAGTTCACACAGGACACAACATTGGCTTCCAACAGGTTTGCTATTTGATGCCTTCAGCAACCAGATTTAAAATGCTCCCTTAGGAATTTATGGAAATAACTTTCAACACCTTGTTAGTACCAGCAGTTGCACTGGGCAGCTGTAAACTCTTGTGTTTGGGTTCTCTGTAGTTAAAATACGGCCAAACACAATCAGGATCACGTGATGTTGCAATGAACTCTCATGATAAAATTTAAAAAAAAACCCCTTGGATATATATATATATATATAAATCCTGGTTTAAATCAAATATAACAAAATTCATACCTGGAAACACATGTGTGCTCAACTTTAGCCATGCAATAGGTCCACATATGTCAGCGGGACTATTCATATATATTTATATATATCTATACATAATTATAGAGCTTAAATGGTTACAGAGGATGGGGACCAAAGCATTTCACAAGAGCAACCCTAAGTAAGGTTAAACATGACATACTGGATCACTCTGAAAGGTTCTGGGAGAATCAAGTATTGTTCAATTAAAAAGAAATGAAAGCAAACAGAAAACCATGTACAGTTAATGGCACAGAGCAAAACCAGAGAGAAAACATTCTTGCAGAAGCCTTTCATTAGAAAAAAGCACAAGTTAAGTCAGATACAAAAATTAAAAAGTGTTTTCTTCCAGCTATATAATTTGAAAGTAATACTGAGTTTTTACTACTCTTGAAAATTTGGGAAAAAAGACAGAACCATTTATTAGGAATGGTTTGATGTTTAAAAATTAAAAACAACCAAAACACAAAAAAACGAAAAAGGTTTAATAAAAGGTTTAATAACACTCACAAGCATGCCAAAAAGTCCAATATAAACTACCTTAAACAAAGATTTGCAAACCATGCACAGGTCACCATTTACAATTAAAGAAAAACAGCGTTAGAGAAGTGAAAATTAGTACTTTTTAGAATGATGCTATAAAATAGCCAAAGATTAAAGTAAGCATGTGAAATCTCCATCTAAGGAATTATTTTATTAGGTGAAATACTAAAATTGGCATTCCTCAGAGACTTCATCAGGGACTTAGGGATGAGTAAAGGAAAAGGCAATAAAGGCTCTGGTTTATAGAAGTCACAATTTTGCAAGTAATCGTTTATTTTGTTAAACTTCAGCAAATTCCTCTTTTCCCCTCCCAAAAATCCAAACATTAACTAGAAGGAAGGGCTCTGTGTATTCTCACCTCACTCGTTATTAGAGAATATTCAATACCAGAGGAAAAATAATGGTCAAGTTGCAACTTGTTCAGAGTTACATCACGTAACCCTGAACTACAGGTGGACACGTGAACTCGTCACACTGGGAGTTAATACTACGAGAGTATGAAATGAATCTCATGATTATTTGGGGGTTTTCTTAAAAGTTTTTTTTTCTCCAGGCATCATGTTGTTATGTGAGCATCTACTGAAGTATAAACTAGCACCCTTCAAGCACTGTGGATAGAAATTTGAAAATATTCTGCATTTGCTCTGCAGTTTTTAAGCCAATCTCAGTTTTTGCAGACTGGATTCACTTCTGAAGTTCTTTAAGTTGGCAACATGCTCTGAGGTAAATTAACTCTGTGGTAGAAATATAAACCTAAGACACTGAGTTTGGGGTTTGTACTCATCTTCACATTCAATCTGGAGAAAGAAGGGTTTCCATCCCTCTTTATATCTTTCAGATAACATGAGGGAGGGAGGGGATGGGTAGAAGCAATGGAGAAAGATGGAAAAAACCAAGACATAATTCTCCATTAGCTCTCCCATGTGTCTCCCTTTCTCATTCCTTACATAAATTTGTGAGGAAACACATGATTTCACAGTGAAAAGCCACAAAACAGAAGAACCTGTGCTATGACTTTAAAGAAAAAATGTCTATACTGCATACTCTGGGAATTTAAAGTGGTGCTCTCTATTCCTTCACTTTACATCTTCATTGGTCACCAGAGATTTGTTCTGCAGGGCCAGAAGATGCCATGTGCATATTTATACATATTTTTATACATACAAACATACACATATGTTGTATATATGTGAATATGCCATTCATGAGTCAGTTAACCTGTACAGAGGAGGTTTCCTGCCTGGCAGTTCCTCCTGGTCACTCTTCAACCTCCTCTGCACAACTCTGTGGTCCAAGATGACCAGATGAACAATCTTGTAGCTCTAATTACCCTGGAATTTAAGCTACAGGCTGATGGCCACTGCAGGATAAACTGCCTGCATCTCAGTCCAGAAGACACAAACATATTAATTGCTAAGGACAAAATAACTAAAAAATTAAGTATTTAAATTTGCATATTTAAAAGTAAGGAACTGGTAGGGCTTCCTCTTCTACAGAATCGTGAAGATGTGTTATGTTGTTGCAGTTACAACAGTTTGAAGGGTTGGAAGGAGTTTCCAGAAGAGATGCTGAGCCTAAATGAAAGGTTTAGAAACATGTTTCCATTTTGTCTTGCTCTGAAAACTACTGCTTTGTGCTGAAGCATTTTAAGGTGTATTTCCTTGATCTAGGACTCAGTGGCAGCCTCACTATTCTCCTTTCCTCTGGCTCAGTTCCCTCCAAACAGGGCACAAGCAGACAGCAGACTGGGAGGTGCAGTAGGAAGCAAGGTAAGGCAGCTATCTTTCGATAGGCCATCAGGAAAGCTCTTGTTAATACGATGTTGGCTGCTATTTTTAAAATTGGAAATGAGGTTAAGAATGGTTTGAAGTCATATCAGCCCTGACTAAGGCTGTCACATTGAAACAGGATGCCATGGATTCCGTAGGAGACGTCACCAGACAGAAGTCATCTGTCTTCAAATACAGACTTTCCCACTTTAAGAAAACATCCCCCCAGAGGCCACTGGAAATGGAAGATGACAAGCTTTTAGAACTGATGCTTACAAACTACTCAGTTTAGCATAAATGATACCCCCTTTCCAAACAAACAAACAAACAAACAAACAAAAAAGGAGAAAAGGTTTGTTTTGTAGTAGTTCTACCAAGGAAAGGGCACATGAAATCAAGTCTGCTGCAATTATTCAATCACTGGAACACATCCAAACAAGAGGAAAATGATTTGCACGATAAAACTGGCATTTTTAACTGTGATTCATGTCTAAAATGGCAGGATAATCAGCAAAGGGACGCTTGTTAGTGAGGTGCGTGGCCAGCCCACGCCTCTTACCTGTCATTGTACACTGGTAGTGAGAAACCACTGTTGGGGTGAAGGCTAAAAAAGAAAAAATTAGGGAAAGCAAACTGAATAAAACAAATGTGTGTACATATATTTGTGTGTAAATACTTCTACATAGACACTGTGCGTGTACCATGAAAGCACAGGTGTGTAAGTAAAGCTGGCAAGTTCTATTAAAAAAAAAAAAATTAAAAAAAAAAAATCACACACAAGGGTGGCATTTCATGTGAGGGGAACAGATTTATTGCCTGTATCACGTAAATAAGCCTAAAGGAGCAGACTGCTACATTTGCTACCTAACACAGATCTGACTCTTGATTTTATGCAAGTTTTGCAGGATTAATGTTAGAATTTTATTTTTTTTTTGCAATTAAAAATAAAGGTATTTTTGCTACAATAAGGTGTGGTGCACATGTTAAACCCACAGTCTGACTCCTGGAAAGTAACATCTAACATCTCTCTCCCACGGCCTGCACTACTATCTCTAAAGAGCTTTTTCTTCCCCTTACTGTTTTTTGCCACTGACAAATGGGAGGGACAGGTATGATTAAAAACAGAAACAAGAAATTCAGGCAGGAAAACCAAACCTTGTAATTTCCAAGCTTTTCGTTGTTCTTCTTTGGCAATTTGTTCCATGTCTTTGTCGTATATGTAATCTTGACACATAAAGCAGTATATACCCCCATACAAAAGGTCTATGGCTGCAAAACAGAAGGGAAGTCGGGGAGGAGGGAAAAAGATGTGAGTTCATAAACCAGAAGGCATTTTAAAGCAGGCTTCCAAGTCAGGCATTCTTTCTTCTAAGCAGTCCACAAAAAGAGAAAAATCTGTACCTTAGAATCTGGAAAGGGGGGGTGGAGAAAAAAAAAAAGGAGAGAAAACCCCAGACATTTTTCCAGTTTTGTTACAAGTTGTTCAATTGCTTCTGGCACAGCAAGAAAACTGTGCAGGACAACAAAGCATCATCTGCCTTCAAGTTGTTTGTAATTCACAGTTTACCTTTCAAACACCTAAGTAACCACGAGCCATCACGACAGTGACTGAACCACAACACGCAGAACTAGTAATGGAAGATTTGATATGCAAGTTTGAGCTGTCTTATCCTAAAACTTCAGTAATTTCTCTTTAAAGCCATTAGAATAACTAGAAAGCAACTATTTAAAATCCAAATGAAGGCTCAAACACAAGACAGCACTGAAAACTCAGACACTTCTCCAGGGGAATGGTTTTCCAGAATAGTTCATTCCACAGGTTACTTCTCTCTAATTTCTCGTTTCACTCACCCTTTTAGAATGGACAAACGAACAATGACCAACGTTAAAAATACTTTTCTTACACCACCCCCCTAAACAAAAGAAAGTTAAGAAACAAAATAAATCACCTAACCGAGACATGTCATTTTGCTCCAACACACATCATGGAAGAAATAAGTGCAAAAACCAATCACAGCAAAATGCTGATTTTCACTACAGAGATGTGGAAAAAAGCCACAATTAAAAAACCAAAAACCAACAAACAACCGGTGGGCACTAACAAATCCTTAGCCAGCTACTACAATACAATCTGCACCAGCAAACAGCTGAGAAACACATCCCTGTTCTCCCCCAAATGTACAGCCTCCATTTACTTTGCTTCCACATTCCTCTTATTCCTAGACAAACAGCATTATTACAATAATCTCACTACAGTGGAAATTTGTTTTAAACACAGGAAACCATTACCACATTAGGTGGCCTGCAAGAAACAGCACTGAATTGCTCTGAAGTGCTAAATAAGGCAAAGCACATTCCAAGCAGCAGGAATTCTGCCGTGGATCTCAGCAGGCAAACACAGGTGAAGTCCCTGTGCTGCCCTGCTAGTGGGACAGTGCTCCTGGTGAGGTTTGGTAAAGTTCCTTTGTAACCCCATCTCCTCCATCCTTCACAGCCTCCACCCCCTCACAACTTGCTACCCCCCTCTCTCCTTTACTCCTGTGCAACTTTTTTTTCCCCTCCTTCTCCTCTTTCAAAATCACTTTTTCAATGATTATGTCAAATCGCTTGCTAATTCTCGTATTATGCAATAAATGACAATGATTTTAAACAGGTTTTTCACCTTGCTTATGTGTTTCATTCTTTTGTTTTGCCTGTTTGGACCACACTCAGTTTAGGGAAGAGCATAAAACTGTTTGCAATATCTCATGTAAAGTCACAAAACCAGGATTTTCATTATCTTGTGTAATGTTCCAACACCAGAATTTTCACTTTGATACCCAGAGGACTTAATATTAACTCCTTTAGCAGAATATCCCAAAAGGAGACAACACTGAGCTGTGGTGGAGATCAGTAAAAAAACACTATGCAACCGAGGGGGTGATATATCACAAGCTAGAGAGTATTACAGTTCTACAACATTTACTCCATTATCTATTGCATTACCAGTTCTGCACAGTTTTCTACAAAAAACTTGCTGAAACTCCAAAGTACTGGTCTTAAAACACAAAATCAAATATTATTCTCCATGCATTTTTTTTTAAAGAGCCTACAAACAGCTCCCTCCCCTCCAAATAATAGAACAGGGCTGGCAGAACAGTAAATAAATACGCTGTGAGCACTAATAGTTTCAGTCAGAACACACAGGCACGGCTGTGCTCCGAGGATTCCTTTTCCTTTTCTTTCTGGATTTACATGCATGAGCAACGAAGTAGAGATGTCAAGACCAAAACCAGCAAGAGACCTCCTTCCACAAACCATTTGTTCAGAGCAGGAGGAATTTCTGGTGCAAAGAACCACAAGGTTTAACAGAAACACCGGCGCAGTCAAAGCCGTAATTGTCCCGCGCCTGATTAAGGGCTCTTGAGGAAATATCCTCTCTCCAGCACACTTATGGGAACAATACAGTTGTATATATGCCAACACTTGGAATGTCTTTTTAATGACTGCAGTGGGGTTTGGACAAATTACCTCAAGCACCAGTGACAAGGCAGCCACACAGGCCTGGTCACAGCACGAAGGAAGGGCGGGAGTTTCTCACGAAAGCCAGAAAGTGGCTGCTCAGGAAAAGAGTCCACTAGGAAAGCTTGCAAGTTAATTGTGTCAGACTAGTATAATTTGATTTCTTTTCCCTTGAAATACACTTCAACTTTCTTATTCTGGTCATCTTGAGGTGAAGAAGAATGGAGGAGCCAGTGAAGGGACTGTCTTACTGACAGAAAGTCTTCCAAGAACAATTCCTTTGCACTAAGTTACACCACACCAAAAGGACAAAAATCCACACAAAACTTCTCCCCTCAAAGGATTGGGGGATCTCACTGTTAGCAACAGGCTAAAACTTTTTTTTTTTTTATTTAAACTACATTGCCATGAAGTTCTATCCCAAACTGAATCACCTGGCCAGAAAATTCTGTAGAAAACACTACGACAGTGAAGTGTGAGAATGCACATGGAACAAATGTCACCATTTGCTCTTGTATTTGGGATCACAAAACTAACAAAAACGCCTCAAATTCCTAAAAAGTTTGGGAAATACCAACCTAAAAACTATGCCCAGATGTTTCAGATTAATCCACTGCAAACCCTGCCATGATGCCCCACATTCCTACAATGAACATCTCTTTCAGGAGGCTCCTCCAAAAAGGCTGCTACTCCTACTTTCCAGCATCTTCCTTTCCTAACACTACCAACACCCTTCTCTCAGGAAGGTACAGGGGGATGAAATCACTCAAATTCAGTTTAAGCTTAATACACATACAGAATTGATTACCCCGGAAAAATAAAATATGCATTCAGTAGAAATATACTATTTTCTCTTGTAGAGAAGAACCAAAGTAAATTTAAAAGAATCACAGTGTCATTTTATGAAATTTGATCAATCTAGATTCCTGTTTCAGGAATTCAAAATACCTATCTGGGGATCACAGGCAAAGCAATTTAAGAATGAAAAGACATCTTGGAATGTAACGTGTTTCTTTGCTTTTATATCTTCTATGCTGACAACAGGCTGTCCTTCCTTTAAGGTCCAATCTCCTCCTACCTCTTCACATACAAAATTCTAAGCAACTGCAACACAAGAGAGGAATGAAAATATGTTTCACTTTTCATTTAAAATCAAGGCTATCAGCCTGGAGAAACAAGGAGGCATCACAGATGACCATGCAGGAATGAGAGCAACTTTATCAACTGGTGCAAGTGACAGTAAGTTTTGAAAGACAACACCTCAGAGGTGAAAGTTTAAATCTGGCAGCAAAAGGTCTTTAAACTCTCCATCCAGGAGCCAAATGTTTTATTTAAGTCCAAGTGGTTTATTTTGCCAAATATATCCATTGATGTCCTTGTGAAAATGTTAAGAGACCAGAGATAATGGGAACATAACACATCTTATCCAGGTAAAAAGCTTGTATGTTCAGGTGAACAGAACTGACTTTCATCAGTTGGAGGTGAGATACTTCACCACAATGTATGGCAGCATTCCATCGGATACAAGGTATTTGTGAATCATGTTTTGGTATCACCTCCCTTGGACCACTGGTTGCACTCAAGTAGAATAAAATATCCAGCAGCAACTCAGAATTCAGGTCAGTTTTTACCTATATTGAAATGAATTCCACTGTGAATTTCTGTGACTCAGTCTTGGCACATTATCAACCTCAAATCAACACACTCTTGTGTTCTATGCAAGTCACCCGTATTTTGTTCAGCTTCTATAACAAAGGAGGCTAAATTGGTAATTCTTTGAGACTATTCTAATCCAACATCCTAAGATAAATCACACACCCTGATTTCTCACCTTAAGTGTTAATCATTAAACCCATTCCAGCTAATTGGCTCAAGTTCCCAAGAAGTGATTTGCTAAACTTCAGCCAGCTCTCCACTGGTTCTTGTATCTGATCTATTAGCACAAAGCAGGGACCCAATTGCCTCCCTCAGGCTTCCCTGGCACCTGGAATCTGCACCACAGGTCACAATTCCTTAATTGGTAAGAAGGGAGGAAAAGGGGTGGAAGAAGGGCTAATCCTGCTAAATGGTGATCCAACCACTGAGAACTGCAGGTATTTACTGTCGGGGAGGGGGAGGGGGGAATCAAACAAAAACAAACCCCAAACTTCCTTTTGTTACCAAAGATGCAGCCTCACATACCTGATCTTTTAATATACATTAAAAATTATGGCCAAAGTTAAGCATTATCCTTCCCTCTCACATTCAGTATCTAAGATAAAGGGTATTTTCTCCCAATACTCGAGATAAAACCATTCCATTCTGTAAGTACTTCAACTAAGTGTTTTTGTGGGTTGTGCCCTGCAGTCTCCAAGATGCCTATTGGCCCCATACGGATCTAGAATTTTAATGTTTAAACTTGATTTGCCTGCAATCCAAACATGGCAAGCACCCAACACCATCCTCCAAAAGCACTTGAAACAAGGAGCTAAATGGGCAGTCTCTGTGCTGTACACTTGCCTCTGTGATGGTTTAGAGTATCACCTACATCTCCATGTGAATTCAAGCCAGGAAAGGTAAGATGAAGGAAAAACGTCCAATATCCCTATGGAATCTAAATATAAAAATGCTTTTAACTGTTAATTTAGGGGAACCACAGCGTGTCAAACCATTTTATGTTAATTTGTTATGTGCAGAATATTAACTCCAGCTCCTTGACCTCATTCAGAAATATATGTATTGTACACACACACACACACAATCTACATATGTGTCCATGCATCCAACATGCTAAAGAGGAGGCTGTAGCATTCCTATACTAAAGTTGCCCTATTATAAAACATATTTTATCTTTTGTCAGACTTCTTCCTCCCCTTCTCTGACCCTACAACCTTCCACAGTTCCCCTGTTTGCAGCAAACCTTTGAAAACGAAAAGAATAAAATCCTCCTGTGTAAGCACCTCTTCTTGAT
This sequence comes from Lepidothrix coronata, assembly GCF_001604755.1. Lineage (NCBI taxonomy): Eukaryota > Metazoa > Chordata > Aves > Passeriformes > Pipridae > Lepidothrix > Lepidothrix coronata. The sequence goes on from NW_016690281.1 coordinate 3,075,124, forward strand.
CCCACAAAATACTATTCAGGTTTAAAGGAGAGAAATTGTTAAACTGTGGGCAGAGTCCCCAAATCACAACCACCAAGTCTGGAGCTGCTTCACATGATATGGTACAAACTCCTTACACTCATCTGTATATTCTCATTTGATCAACAGTGGAGATTTACCTCAGAAACACTATTTTCAATAAAAGCAGCAGCAAGATCCAGAACTGCAAAGCAGTTTGTAGCTGGTTCTGAGGCAAGCAGATACATGCAGAGCTGGCAGCACACAGGTGAATATTCAGGAGGTTGGCTTTCTGAGGGCTAAGAACATTCCAGGTGTACAGAGAACTCTTTGGGAATCATTTCTGATGCTAAAAGGAGCTTTTGAGGGACGGCTGGCAGGAGTTCATCAATACCTGCACCCACCAGAAGACAACTTCAGTGAACAATCCTGCTGCCTCCTTACAAGTTTAGCCTGGCTCAAAGCCAGACTGTGCTAAGGCACAGGAATGCCACACTGGAATGTGCCTCACATAAGCAGATGAGAATTGCCCTGCAATGCTTTTCACAATATATCCCAGAACAGCAGATACTGTTAATGGCTATAAGGAGGTTTAAAGACATACCCTGTGACTGACCTGTATATCCAAAATGCCTTCCTCCTTTTCCTCCTCTTCCAATCAATCATCCTCCAGCTGACAAGGATATTATGCTGAAGTACAATACCTTCTGCTATCGAATTTCATCTCACTTGTATTGCTGCTGTCAGTGAAGTTACTTAATTCACAGGGCTACCCAGCCCTCCTCCCCAGTGTAACTAACACCTCTGAACTTTGTGACCATCAGGAATTTCACACACAGACACAATTCCTTCTCCTCAATTACCAGAAAACAGCAGCAAACCAAGACTGGTTCTGCTAGTAAAGTCTGTGTGTTTTACACACTCTGCTTTCAGTTAATTCATCATCAACCTCCCTTTATCCTGCCTCTTATGCACTACAATTCTTGGATCAATCCCTGTCCCTTCTACCTCAAGTAATAATTTCCAGGGGGCCAAAATGTCAAATTCTTCACTAGATCCAGACAAATTAGATTCAGTGTATTTCCTGTTTTCTAAGAAAATCAGTTATGTTACGAAATAAGACATATTAGTCTGACACAATGCATCTCTGACAGAAGTACAGAACACTGTGTGCTGTTTTCCATTCACATTCATCTCCTCAACAGACTTTTCTCCACACCATCATCACCAAGTAAAGCATTGGAAGTCAAATCAAGAGGCTGGTAAAATGCCCAGATGACCTTTTCTACCCCTCTCTGAGCCTAGATATGAACAGAAAAACCAAACTGCTAGTCCAGCACAGCAACACACTGTGCTGGGCCCAGCTTTAACTGCCCCTTCCACACCGTGTAATGAAAGTCTTTGCTGTTTACAAAAGAACTGGCAGAATCAACACTACAGTCAATACCTTCCAACTCAAATGAAAATTAAACAAATTTTACTGTCATTCCTTTACAGAGGTGTTCTGTTTCTACATATTAAATTTCAGCAGACAGGTATGCACCAACAGCAGTAACCAGATTTTTTTCCTTTGACCAACTTTAAGTATAGAAACCAGCTTTTCTGTCATGTTTCCTCTGAATCAGATGAAAAAAACTAGTTATTTGTGTTCTAGAGGAAGTAGAAGCTTTTCAAATGGTACCAAAAATCCTCAACCTAATCTGTGAGCATTATTATCAGGCCTACCCACCCAGTTCCTCTTATCACAAATGTATTTATTGGACTGAATCTCACATGAGCATATACTTAGAGAAAACAGTTCCTCAACAAATAGTTTGTGATCTAATAAATAATGAATGTACTCTAACAGGAGTAACTTTGAAGTGAACTTAAAAATGGAATGGTACTTCAGTCTTCCAACCATTTCTGGTTTAGTCTTTAAACCACTGAACCTCAGCCCTGCTAATTCACCTTCCTCTGCTCTTGAACTCCAGAACGAGGCCTTAGAGCAGACCAAGATCCAACCCAAACCTGCATCAGCTGCTGTTTCAGAGACGTTATTCACGTGTTAAAAGTGCATCTCTAACAAAGAGAAGCACAGCATGGACATGCATGAATTGCCTCCTCACCAGGAGTTTAAATAGCTCTACAGAGAGCTTTGATATCATAATTAACTAATCTAACCCAGAATGGTTATCTGAAACAGACCTTCCTAAACCTTGTATCAGTGACTTTTCTTGCAGCTAAATGTGTGTGTGTGTGTATATATATATATAAAAAGTAGAGGAAAACTCCCAAGAAAGGTACATAAATAATCCACTCCCAAAATCATCAATTCTGTTTTCTCATGTGATATTCTCCCCCCACCCCAAAAAAATTTTTCATCATTATGTAACAGAAAATATTCACTCAGAGAGAACACTAAAACATCATTTGGTGCCTGCCCAGGATTTTATAGTCCCAACCAGGAAAACTGATAAAATAATCACTGCTACGGTTTTGAGATGAACTTTATAGCACCAACCTCTCTTCTCTTTTAGAGCTACTGTTCACAGTCATCTTCCTGCTCCTGCTACTCTGGGACTAAGTTACTGTGTATTTTCCTTCATTGAGCAGCTGTAGAAGAGATAAGGAAGGAAGAGACCATCAATTTTTACAAGGACAGAAACCACCAGCAGATTCCCCAGATGCTGAACCTGATTTGGAAGGATTACCTAGGAAGATGACAGAGTATGCTGGTGGCACACATTCAGTTAGAGTAATTAAAAAAAAAACCTCCAGAAGGATTTCAAGTTATTTAGCAAATAGGCAACACCAGCAAGAGTGGAACTCCAATCACTGTCAGTTAGGTAGGAGACAAGCAGCAATTACCACTTGGAGAAGAAGTTTTGGAGCCACTGAGTTTAACTCCTAAGTATCAACATCAGCTCAGTGTTGAACAGCATATTAAGAACCACAAAACAGAAGTAATGGAAGTATTAACTAGAATACAAGTCATTAGTATAGCAAACTGCCTAAATCCAGAGTAGTCACCACAGATGGACACATTAGAACTAAAATATGAAGAGGATGTTGAGAATCATAAGTTTCAATAAGAAAAGCTAAAAATAGTTCAGGATCCTACACGTGGGGAAAAGGAAACATCTGACAGCATCAAAAAGATCAGGAATCCCAGAAGAGCTCCATAAGGATTTTTCCCTCACTGTTTCACAATTCCACACAAAAGAAACAGAGCCCAGTGGGAATATCAGCCTATCCCAGTGATTGACTAACAGAGACTGTGCAATGCAGAGATTTAAAAAAAGCAGCTCCTGTAGATGGCTCTTACTTCACCTCCCTGTCACCCACATCCACAACTCAAGGAATACATTAAGCACAATAGGATTAATATACACTGAACAGGGAGGCAGAGGCAGAGCACAGGTATCACTGTAAGGTCAGAGTGCGAGTGTCTAATTTAGATTGTTCAGGGATGCAGAGAAAACAAGGGATGTACTTTAAAAACAGTCTGGAATATGATGCTGAAGCCTCCTGGAACATATAGCAGAGAGCTGCAAACACACCACTTCCATGCTCAGACAGCTGTTACAGCTGAAATCTCTGGCATTTCTTACAACTGTGATCAAGTGTGCAGCTCCTGCTTGTCTCCATGGAGACTGATGTTGGCTCAGCAAAAAGTCACCAAGTGCTTTAAAATAATTCCTGTTCATTTTGAAATTTCAAAGCACTTAACTTGTTTTTGCCCATCAGATGTTATTTCCCCAACTAAAATTGCTGCAGGAGAAGCAACCAAAAGCACTAGCAAAACGACAGAAATATTTTTACAGCTCATTTCACATGCAGTTGGAAATTAAACACCAAAACATATATTAAAAAAAAAAAAAAGAAGATAAAAAGGAAGCTCCAAAACTAGAAATCAGTCAACGTGTACAACCTTCACATCATGTGTATTTGTGCACCAAGTTATATTTAGCTGCAAAAGAATCCTTTCTGGGATAACACAGTATTGTATTCTACACTTTGGCTTGTATAATTAACTCTTGCCCTTTTTATGTAAAGACTATTCCTTTTGGGAACTATCTTATCTGACACAGTCCTAATTCTCTAGTGCCATGACAATAACTACAACAATCCTTAAGCAAGAGCATCTTCACAGAACCTCCCTCCTCTGCCCAGTTTTGGTTTCCTTTAAAGAAACAGAAGATAATTCACTACAGCAGACAACAGCAAATTCTACCTTGCACACAAATTAACTTGAATTTAAGCTTCCCAAATACATAAACAGCAGCTGACGACACGGGCAACTATAAAGCTTTTTTAAAAGGTTCTCCATAAATATGGTAAGTTTAGTGGTAAAAATATTACAGTGTTTACAAAGTGTCCACAGACAAACAGGCAAATACTGTCAACAGTCTCAATTTAGCACAGTATTTTTTTAAACCTTAAATCTGGCCATAAACTTACATTAGCACAAAGGGTTGTTTTATATATATACATGTGTATATATATATATATATATGTGGCCCTTTACCAGAAATTCTTCAAGTTTACCTCAAGTAATTTGAACTTCTGCGTTGGTAAAGCTTCCAAAATAATTTCCTCTAATGAACTGACTTTTAAAGCTCTTTGAAATTAAACTCTCGGAAAAGCTATAAAAAGATGCCATACAGGGTTGGGTTGGTTTTTCTCAGTTTTGAAAGAACAGCTGAGGTTGGCAGGGACCTTTGAGGTCACCTTGTCCAGCCCCTGCTCCAGCAGGGCCATCCAGAGCAGGCTGCCCAGGCCCACGTCCAGCTTCCAAATAATATTCAAGGATCGACACTCCACGACCTCTCGGGGCAACTTGCTCCAGCCCTTGCTCACCCTCACAGTAAAAACAAGTCGTGTGATGATCAGACAGAGTCTCCAGTATTTCATTTTGTCCTCACTGCCTCTTGTACAATCACCAGACATTGCTAAAAAGAGCCCGACCCCACCTTTTTTAACCACTCTTTCAGATATTTGCCCCACTGCTGAGGTTCCCTGAGCCATCTCTCCTGGGAGCTGAACAGCCCCAGTGCTCCCAGCCACACCATTATGGACATTCAGTACTATTTTCCAGTATTCTGTTTTTCAAGACATTCACAAATTTAAACTATACCACTATGGAGCCTAATTTTTTTCTTTCTCGACACATATGGAGGAAGAAACTATAACGATCTGCTGGTTTAAATCATCTTTTCCATAAATAGTAAATTTACACGCCCGTTTCTTAAGCACAGAGTACACAGACAGCACTGTTGGCCTTCTGGAGCATCTCTGTCTTCATGGAAAATAAAGGCAGTTTGTTCCATAAGCACTTAGGAGAACTTAAATTAAGAATGGTGGTCACACTGGTCAAAAGAAAATTTATGTCATGATGTAATGCCTTTTTTTTCTTCCTGTTTCTTATATCACTACAAACAATAACGTACTTTAATTTGAAGAAAAATTTAGTTGCACACCAAGCAAAATTGTGCACATCCATATTGATGCAACCGGAATTTTAAGATGAAATTATCAGGATTTTGCATTATAACTCTAAAATGTTCTAAACTATAGACAATAGGTAATTTAAAACAAAACTGAATGCTTTTGGTTTTGAACATTAGGTAGCACCAAAGCTGACAGAACAGAAGAACTTGCTGGCACTTTACCAAAGTTTGAGATGGTTGAGGGAAAGGTACTCCATATCAATTAAACTGCTTTCTTATTACTTAGGTTATTGACCCCACTGGAAAAAAGACAACACAGAAAAATGAAGAAAAAAAACCTCAACAAAACTCCAAAACTTCAAAAGTTTAAATAATTCTGATTGCTACTTGATTAGTCTTCTTTGTGATCAGAATGACTGTTTTTTCCTCAGTGAACATGACCTCCTGAAAATGAAGTTTACTGAAATAAATGTTCTAGTTCCAGGCACTAAACCCACCATTTTTAACACTTAAAGAAAAAAAAAAACCAACCCTCTGCCTCCTCACATTTTTACCAATTTTCCCTATACATGATGTTAATTCATAAATAAAAGGTACTAAAGAGTAATAACTCAGGTTTTAAGCTGTGAACAAAAACTTAACAGTGATGCAATAAAAGCTCATGCACCAAGTTTAAAATAACGCCACTAAACTAACCCAAAGCACCAATAAAATTATCTCCCTGCCTAACAAGGAAATGTCACCTTCTTGGCCTGGGACTGACAGGGATAACACAGGGACTTAGAAAGTACCAGCGGGTTCAGCAGGGTGAGAACTTACCTAAATTGTGTCGCTTTGTCTTCGCGTGCTCGTGAATATGTTTCTTTGTAAAACAGCCAAAGAAGACACAGTAGAGGCAAGAGTGGAGTCTGTTCAGGTGGGCACCACACATATGACAAATGCACGACTTTGCCTGAAACGGCAAAACAGACACAGAATGTGAGTGACAGAAACTCATTTCCCAGTCGCGCTCTCTGGACGCAGATCTCCCTGCCACCTTTCACTCGGTGCCTTTGGAACGCTGCAGACCAGCAGGGAAACAGTTATTATCCCCACATGAGAAAACCACCAATTGGACATATCAACAGAAAAAAACTCTTCCCTTTGTCCAAAACACTCCCAAACCTTGATAGGGAACTCATTAGGAGCAGACGACAGTCAACTCGCTCACAGCTCACAGCTCTCAGCCCGCAGTTAATGAACACTTCAAGCAGGGTTAGCAGGCACTGCTGCTAAAATACACCAATAATTCTACTGTGTCCTCACGCCACATGGGCATTCCTGCTCCCACACCAACCATGTATCAGCAGAATGACCTGCAAAGCCACGTACAAGCCAGGAGAAAGATGTGTGTGAAATGAACCTGCTGCTCCTCTGCGATTAAACTCTTCCAGCTCCTCCACCAAGCTCATCCTGTGCCCCACAGACATTCCTGCTGGTACAAAACCTCTGGGCACTATGGTTAGTGTAGCATGGGATAAAATCCCACCAGGATGCTGATAACCAGGGCAGTGAGGTCTGGATCCACCTGCTCTTGCTCAGGTCTCCAGAATTGCCCCCCACTCACAGTTCCTACCCTGCAGCAATGGGTCCCTTGGCTGAGCTGGTTCAGCTGCCAACCTGGGAGGTAAAGACAGACTCACACTAAGCTTTGGTCAAGTTAGCAAATTTAGAGGGACTGGGGAGATGGAGAAGATTCAGATGAACACCAGAGCCCAGGGAAAGCCACCCAGCAGGGAGGGAAAAGGGGTGACGAGGCAGAAATTTGGGTGGTGGAACCACAGCAAGAACTGTTTTCACAGCACTGACCTCCTCGATCCACTCAAAAGCTGTGACACAACTTGAACAGTAAAATGCACGTGGGTTTATGACATTCCATTTATCTGCTGGGAAATGCTGCCATTAGGTTACTCCATACTGGTCCACAAAACAGTGGCACAGCATCAAATCCATACCAGTCAGAGTTACAGAAGTCGCCTTTGCCACTCTCAGACTGGCTTTGAACCAGGAGAGGAACACGACGTGCTGACAATTCCCCAAAACAACCCAGACTGGGGAGGTGGGTGATGAAAGTTGCTGTGATTCACTGGAAATTTATAAGCACATGTGCCTGACTTGTCGGTCTGTGAGAACAATACATTTTAACAAGTAGGCCTTAAGAACAAAAAAGTAATTAGAAGGTTAAATACACTTTCTGACTCTTAATCATACTTGAAGCACCCTAAGCCAACAACACCCAAGCCCTTCTCCCAGCATTAAACTCAGGTACTTCAACAAATTATTTTTCAAAGTACTCTGTCCAGCAAAAGATTGGAAAGAGTTTGAGGATAAGTCTTTTGCTCAACCACACCAATAACAATAATTCAGGTCCAATACCATCTGACTGGAAGATACAGACAGGAGAAATTCATTCACAGTAAATTCATTTTTCATCTCAGACAAAATTAGTTGCATTCAGACATATGTTTAAGAGTAACTGAACTTCTGTAACAGCTCAGAGCTACAGAGAACATATAGAGATACACCTCATTTTACAGACTAATCTGAAATTACTATTTCTTTGCTTGTCAATACAGAAGTACCCTTTTCTCTTCATATTAAAAATAAGAATTAAATCACTAAAATCCTAAGCTATCATCTAACCCAGGCAGTGCATTTCATCAGAAACAGCCCACAAACTTCTTCAGTAATATTTGCCCAGTCTGCCACGACTTAAAATTAGTGCAGAATAAATGATGCACAATCCTGTTCTCTAGTCTGGCATTTTTCTCTCAGAATACTTCTGGCTTTTAAAAAAAAAAAAAAAAATCAAAGCAGCTTGCAATATGTTGCACCATGTAAATTATTTTAAAGCTTCTACAAATTAAGACTTAAATCCTGAAATCTCACATGTTGTGTATTCAAAGTTCTCCTAAGTTGTTAGGGGAAAATGTTGAATCGAACTCCACACACCTACAGAAAGAAATATTTTAAAGTAGGGCCAAAAAAAATTCACCACCACCACAATTTCCATCTTTAGAAAAATGCTGCAGAACTGTCAAACTGTTGCCTAACGGCCGCTCTTTGGCTGCAAAAGCTAAATAGGATCAGCCTATCTGTTAAGATTGCTGCTATGACAACAACAACTCCTGCAACCAGCTATTTTACTGAGCCAGCTAAAAATAAATCTTTTAGCATTAAATGTATTGTAAACAGATGACATAACGAGCATGTAAAAGCTGATCATTTTAGGCTGAAAGGCAGAAAATTCATATCTTAAGAGTTTTTATTGCAAGGAAAAATTAAGATAAACTGAAGAATATAAGAAAAAAAGAAATCTAGTGGTAAGTTAAAAAGAAGTTCAATCACTTCTTTAAAGGAAGCTTTTTTATCCATATCCTCTATTTGTTCAGTATGGCTCAAGATGGTTTTTCTAAAATTGTAAGAAAATGAAGTTAAAAGACGACAGAGTGAGGAAAGAAATCAATATCAAAAGGCATCGTGGCTATTCCTAACCAGATTAGCTGTCTCCTTTTCATCTGTCTGTGCTTTTAAACAATTTGCTAAGTTAAAACAAAGCTGCCACCCTCCTACCCCACCCCAAATAATCAAATTACTTTGTTTCATAATACTCCCACCCCTGCTCACATCTCTTGAGGCTACAATCTAAGATGAAACAGAATACTGCAAATGAGTAATCGGAATTACTTGGATCCACAAAGTCACAAGCTTGCTTTAAAACAAGACAACTTTTTTAAATGCAAGTTGGGTGTTTCTTACGGGTCTGGATGCTTTAGGGAAGTCAGGCAGCATCTCAGCTGCAGAATCAACCTTCTCAGTCATTCCTTCTCTGTGGTCGAAGATGCAAGAACATCCTTTCCTTATCCTAAGTCATAAATGTAGTCTCTCGCTTCCTCCACACCCTCTCCCATTATTATTCTGCTCTCTACTCCCTTCTCTCCTGTATTCTTCTCACCCTCAAGTACCCCACTCTCCATCTTTCACCCTATTCTCTCTCCCCACACACTCAATCCCTCACTTTATGGCCCCAGCCAGCCTTCCTTCAGTCCATACTGAACCTATACCCTTTAATTTTGCTCTGATATTCCAACAAACCACACACAGAAACCAGAAGAGGCCCTGAGCATTTCCTTTCTGGAAGATGAAAATCAGCTTTTTAAATGATAGAAAAATGGAAAGAATGGCACTTCTGATAGTTCTGAGGGAATGAACAACATCACAGAATCTGCGGAGTTGGAAGGGACCCACAAGGTTCACCAAGTCCAACTGATACCTGATATTAGATATCCCAATTCCCTCTACTGACCTCCTTTATTGCTACCAGGGGTAACTCACAGGCCCAGACCCTCAGCAGCAGTTCTGTACCCTCTATAAAGAAGGTTTACACAGCCCAGCAAATGAGGGTGTAAACACTAGTGCACAACACACACGAGGGAATTAATTGTCATCACCCGCAAGACAAGTCAGGAGTCCACCCCTAAAACACTGCTCTTCATGCTGTTAACAGCCATGATGAAATGAGTTAAAAAACAAAGCAGCAGGCATCAGTAGGGCAAAAACCAGACTGCTGACACTCCAAGTCTTCCCAAATTGTCAGAACAGCTTATTACTATTTTACCATCCTTCCATCAAAACAGCAGTGGGGAAAATGAACACGTCCCGCTGGTGTTTCGGCCTCGCACTTCCCTGTCCAACAGCTCCTGCCCTCCTGTCCTGGGCCAGCTCAGGCTCCTCCTAAAGCAAGGAGGTCACACTGGGCAGGAGCATCAGTTGCTCCAAAACCCCACAAACCTGTTTCAATCTCTGGCTCCTCCAACCAACAAAAGGCAATGGAAATAACCTATCCCTACAAAGCAAACAGTGCAGAGAAAGTAAGAGGAATCCAGTGACTTGAGCTACTGCAAACTATCCCCCCACATTTCCAGCTATTTTAGAAGTAGCTTTAGAAGCTCAACTTTTATTTAATTGTACATGAGAGGAAAACAACTTTTTACAAGTTTTCCACTGTGGTACTTTGGAGTCCTGCCTCTTATGCTCACACTAAATATATCAAAGCACTTTCAGAACAGAGCAGTTTTTAGCTACAAGCTCATAAGCCGGAGACCTCCTACCTTTCACAGTCTGCAAACCACATTCACCACAAAGGTTCAGGGGAAAAGATGATCTAGGTAACACTAACAAGACACTGGGAGGCTTGGGAGGTTAAAAGATCATAAGGAAGGTGTTGCCACACTGTACAAGTTCACAAGTAATCAAAAGAAGCAGATTCTTAAGGCAGTCTTAAAACAAACACACTAGTTATGGATCCCTGCAAGTGTCTGATCAGGTACAAATTCACAATATTAAAAAGAGAAAGCTTCCCAATACAAATCTGATTCTATTTCCTCACTTTTTAAAGCAAGCTTTTGTGTAAAAGGAAGTTTTGACACATCAGAAACAAGAAGAGAAAGTTGGTTTTGTTTTGGTTTTTTTTAATATGGTATAATCATTACTTAAAGTTTTTGGTGGGTACATTTAATTTTTCAGCTCTAAACCATGCCTAACTCTTCAGAAAGAACTTTAATCTCAGTCTACACAGAAGAAGGTGTTTGTTGGGCAGCTCTAAATATGCCTACCCAGAGCATACAGCTGCATGTGGGGAATTCTACCTGCATCTCTGTACCTAAACCAGAAGAGTCCAAGACTGAAACTTTTCAGATATGAAGTGCAAATTCCCTCACTGGGCCAAGATCAAGACATTGAAAGAAAACTTAACCATTCCCTCACACATTCAGAGTTCCAGGCCTTAATATTCACATTTTAGGTACAGTCAATCCCCTCTGTCCATTTTGCCTCTTCCATTCCCCTTGCTGTGTTTAGATCACAGCCTGGGCACTGAGTTTTATTTTAATTCTTATCCATTCCTGTTGCAAACAATTCTTGTCCAGATGTAAAGCAGCCACAGCAGCTCACGTTGAGTGATGAACAGTGTGCTTCCCTTAGCCTATTTTTCAGAAGAAGAAAGGAGAGAATCACAAAAGGTCTCATAACCCACCACTGCTTCTTTCCCTGCTCAAGGTGGAGACCCCATGGCTATTTCAGCAGTGGAGTTTCTTCTGCCTTGTGGGAGGAGAAAGTCAGTATTAAAACACAGCTGACAGGATTTATTACTCTCGAGTACTTTGTACCTCAAGAGTAACAAATTTAGGTCAAATCTGTCTCACAACACTTCCATCACTCGTTATTCTACATTTACTTCCTGAGGCTGGTCTGCCACAAATCCATCAGCCATCAGTACAGGGGAGGGGATATTCCAGAAACTGAAATAATTGAAACTTCAAAGCCATGCTCTCAGGTTTGAAGAAACAAAAAGAGGTAATTGATTCTCCAGTTCTCCATGGTGTGGTATATAAATCACTCCTCCACACGCTGATAGGATGATTCAGAGTGACTCTGAGTCAGTGCACTGCTCTGACACATCAGCTTTAAATAATTAAAAAAATCAACTTAGGTATTGTTCACTCACTTCCTGCAACCGAGTCTTAATTATGATACTGTCCGATTAGAAATGTCATTTATGTTTTTAAAAGAACATGCCCTCAATATTGTCAATTTTATTTTCAGACCCACTAAAGAGTATTAGTAAAGCTTTTATTAGCACAAGCAAAACTGTGCATTAGGTACAGAATTAAGTGTTCAGAAAGTCACCTTAAAAAAAAAAAAAAAAACAACCCAAAGCCAAGTGCAGGTAACTTCTTAAACTGGGTTATTCTAAATGTTTGTTTAGACAGCAGCAGCCCAAAAAAAAAGGCAGAGAGAAGATGTCTATCTACACTGCTCTCCAAGTCTGAACAGGACACTTGGCTCTGACCATCTGTTTGAAGTTTGGAGACATATATCACAATTTATAATTAAAGATGAAATAGCCCAAGTTGTTAAATAACATCACAGTTCTCAAATGGAGTAAATAAAAATATACCATTATGACCATGTGAGCAGCTTGCTGCTGATTCCAGTGAGCCCTACTTCTGCCTGTAAGTGAAAAAACTGTGAAAGAGGAACTGAACATGCTAGAAAGCAACTTGAGGAAACCTTCTCCTTTCAGAGAGGGATTGTACATATGTACAATTTTGAGCACGTTTTTCTGCATTCACTCTGAAACGAAGACATGTTATTAAATGAGAATCACGTGGTAGCCAAAGTCTATCCAAGCTCTGAAAACATAACTTTGGTTCAAGAGCTCTTCTCAAGATAGCACTGCAAGTCAATCTACAACTACAGAATTATATCTTGTAGTGAAACAGAAATACAGAGTAGGTATCACTCCAACTCTCTCTCCAGATTTTATCCCTGCTCTCCTTACTGTGGATGATGGGTCGTGTCAAGAGATGAACAGTAAATCAGATTAATTTTTTTAATTTTTTCCGATTTTTGTTTTACACAAAATTCCACAACAGGTTCAAGGCTGAAGTGAAACTTGAGAGGAAGAGCTGCACAATTTAAAAGACAGACAACATGAGCTATGAGAAAATAGGAGGATACTCTAAAAAATGTAATTTTGCTTTTCCCATATGCAGCCACAGTAGTAAAAAGTTGTATTTCAACAAGAACAAAGCAATTCTCTGGAATTCAAATGACTATGCTGAGAGTGCTTATTTGCTTCTCCTTTAGTAGGTGCTCATCCCCACGGCATTTACAAACCTAAATGATTTCTCGAGTACTCTATAGAAGATGTATTTAAGGGCCTATTGTGTTTTTAAACCATTTAAATAATGGATCTTATTCAAACTAAAGCACATGTCCTATAGTAAGATCCTTTTAACAGTGGGAAGGCTATTTGCCTTGTGAAAACACATAAGCTGCTTAAGGTTCAAATGCATGGCTCTTTCCCTGGATATATATATTGCACGGATACCTTGTATGTGTTGATTTTTATCTATTTCCTGCAATGCACCACTGCAGCAGCGAGTTCCACATGAGAGCAAGGGGCTTGCCAAGACCGCAGCAGTGTGGGCTCAGATCTAGCACAGAATCCATTCCTTCACCTCCCCGTTCCCCCACCTCAGCAAATCGTGGAAGTGTTTTTAAATGTCCCATTAGGTAAGGGATCGATCTCACCCGTGAGCACACGACTTGGGAAACAATTCAAGGAGTAAGCTGAATAGCCAAACCTGCCTGAAGCTGCAAGAGAGTCTTATTAAACCTGGCCCATGCTGCAGAGACTGCATTTTGCCCTGCATAAAACTAAGAAATGGGATTCTTCATATGAAACCAGGTATGTTCTTGGGAAGTTTGCCACAGGACTTCGATGGAAAGACTCCGGACAGCTTCCTTACAGAAAGAAAAAAAAAAAGAAACTCCAGGATACACGTAGGATCAAAGTCCTAACAAATCCTCCAGGCTCATTTCAAAAAGCACAGATAATCCAGCTATCTTTTCTTTAACTACTCTGAGACATCCATAAAAATATGGGAATTTAATTAGTCCCCATCGAAGTCAGAGCAATTCCTCTAGTAGGAAAGATGGATGGGATGATGCTACAGCACAGATTCTCCATGGCGTGACTTATTTATGGGACAAAAACTCACAGGACAAAAGACAACTAGTGGAAAATGAACAGTAACAGTGACAGAGGGCATCTATTAGTGACTATTTGATCTCTAAGGCCCTTTCCAACCCAAGTCAATCTATGATGTAAAAAACCTCAATACCACACTGAATAGGGCAGATCCATTGTTGAGCGGAACCAAAAAGCACTGGTCTGGTTGAAAACATTTCTGCTTTTAAAAGCTTCCAATGAGTTATGCACCATATTGGCAAAACTTATCTGAGTTCTTATACATGACGTTTTGATATTTACTGTAGCAAAACAAGCCAACGTGTAGTACAGAAATTCAACCCCACTGCTTACAACTCTGACAACTGTGGGTTTCAATGATGATAACAGAACAAACAAGGCAAATTCTTCTTGCCATAAGAACAAAATTTCCTCTTTGTCTAACAGGAGCTGAAGACAAGTTCTAGTCCTTTCACAGTGTCTACAAGAAAAAACCATTACAAAACAAAATATTTCCTCTTAAAAATAGGCCATAAAAATGTGGTGACACATTAACCCCTCAGTCTAAACCATGGAATGTGTCTTCATCATGGAACAAGTGCACCCTCAAACAACAGTGCCATCACCAGATGAAGCATGAAATTGCCTAAAATGTTGCCCAGAGAAGCTGTGGCTGCCTCATCCCTGAAGTGTCCAAGGCCAGGTTGGACAAGGCTTGGAGCAATTTGGGATACTGGGAGGTGCCCCTGCCTATGACAGGGGGGTGGAACAAGATGAGCTTTAAGTCCCCTTCCAACCCAAACCATTCTGTGACTCTCTCTATTCAATGAAAATGAAACTATAATGGACAAACTAGAAATGTTGCTTGCCTAGTTCCACTTGTGATATTAAGACATCAGCATCTGAGGGCATGTTTATGTCCAGGAATACTCCAAGTCAACCTGTATGTTGCTGCCAGAGAGCGAAAGCAAATTCTCAGTGTGCTTGCACAAAACATGCTTTGATACTCAGTAAGCTGAAGCTTTGTATTTCCTCATACCTCAGTACAAAACAAATTAATAATTCATTTCACTACAGCTAAATACGAGGTCTTTCATTCACTAGAAAACTTTCATGCACATTTGCAAGCCTAAAGTTATGGAGATAAGACAGAGGTGGTCAGGACTGCAATTCACCCTTTAGAAAAAGAGTCAGACAGATGGATATTCTAAACTCTAAAGACAGGCAGGTCAGCATAGAAAAAAACATTATTAAAGCAATATGAACATAAAATATGTTCTGGAAGGGAAAAGGAGCCTAGATTTCTCACATTGGTAAGATGAATGAAAATATCATCAGGAAAAAAAAATCAACTGGGAAATAAGCATTTTCATGCCAAAAATTTACTCCTTTATCCATTTAGAGTTTGCTAATTGCTGGAGTCCCACAGAATAACCATTAATCACAAAGTGTGCAGGGAAGTGGGCGATAGATTCTTAGCAAAGAGCTTCTGGCTTTTTCCACAGAATGTACAGCCAACTAATATGTTTTAACACTTCGTGATGTATTTAGAACATTAACTTCTTCTGCAAAATGAGTGCATTGTACCCTCCCTCCCAGAGGAATGAACTGGGGGTTCTGGTAAACTGTGATTGCCTCTCAAGACGAGGGCACTGGAAATTCTAGCTCCTGTTGTTCAGCAGGCCTTGGGGAACAGGTGCTTTCCGAGAAGAGAAATTTGGGATC
This sequence comes from Lepidothrix coronata, assembly GCF_001604755.1. Taxonomy (NCBI): domain Eukaryota; kingdom Metazoa; phylum Chordata; class Aves; order Passeriformes; family Pipridae; genus Lepidothrix; species Lepidothrix coronata. The sequence continues at coordinate 3,090,853 of NW_016690281.1, forward strand.
ACCAAAATAGAACCAACCTGCCCCACTAACGTCAGGACCGCTAAACACACCACTTGGTTATTACTTGATTTAACAAAGTTTCAGCTATAACCTTTCCCAGAGAAGTGTAGGATGACAACCCTGCAGGAGTTTTTGTTTCTATCCTCACTGCAGTTTGTTGACTACATCTGAGGAGATCTTCCCAGACTCTGTTTTATTCCCAGCAATATCCAAACACTCAACAACACTTCGTTGGTTTGTTTTTTTCTTTAATGTACTAATCAGGAGCGTTAAGTAAAAAATCTATATATTCCCTTCTCACAGCTGCCTGTAGGCCATTAACAGATCACAGTTCATGTATTAGTGTCATTGCCTAGTTCAGAAGACCTAAACAGACAAATTTCTGAATTATATTAGCTAAAGGAGTGCTAGAAGGGGAAGTTGTGTTTGTTGTTGGCTTTTTCATTAGGTCGCATGCAAGAGTTTGCCCCTTTTTAATAGTGTAATTACAAATGCAATTATCTGTCTTTTTGAGGTGTCATCATCAGTAATTTTGACTCCAAAAAATTTACTGTGATTCTGAACAGTCACAGTTTAACAAACATGAGGCAAACCTGTAAGTGAATGGAGTTGACATTCAGGTCCTAAATCTGTCCACTGACATTTGTGTAAAGAAAAAAAAAAAAAAAAAGGTCTAGAGCCTCACTGCAATGCAATTCTTCGAAAAGGAACACAGAGAAACAGCAAAGAGATTCAAATCTTCCCCCTGACCCAGCTCAGGCTGCTGCCTACAATGAAGAGGAGAACAGGAGAGCATTTATGTGCAGGTCAGATGTGACTCACCCTCTGAGCAAAGGGAGAAGTTTCTACTCAGAGCACCTTTGAACTATGTGAATTCATGAGAAGAAAGAAACTGTCCAAAGTACTGTGAGAATAAATATCAAAACAGGGTTACAGAGATTTTGGTGGTGGTGGTGGTATTATTATTGTTGTTATGGGTTTAGGGTGTTTTTTTTTAATTTAACTTCCAAGCAGCTGCTGCATCTTATTAAAAAACTCTGCTGGAACAAAGAGAGAAGTGACCAGAAATTTGTATATTTGACTAGTTATATGAGAAATGTTCGTATTCAGCATAAAGTCAGAAGAAAAACATTACTTTCCACAAATACACGAAGAACAAACTTGCACAACAATTCCAGAGTCACTGTTGTAGACTTGCACACAGTGATTCATGACTATTTTGAAACAGAATTTCTATTCCGTGTTTCACCCCCTAACATTGACTCTGTTCATCCACAATTTGGATCGAACTGAAAAGACACGGCTGAATTTCAGAGGATTTGAGTACTTGGAAGTTTTATCAACTTCAAGAGGTAGCTGCATGACTGCAGCAACCCTGAAAATTAACCCATCAGGAGACTCCATCAAAGGGCTACACACTGATGAAATTCATCATCACCTACAGCAAAAGACACCAAGATTTGACAAGAACATTTTGTGCTGACCAGCCAGACCCTGCTCTCTTCATTCCTGTCCTGTATTTCTGAGGGGAGGTGCTAAACCATTAACTCAACGTAGATGCTCTCTCCAACAAAGGCTGATCCCTTTAGTTTAGCACCATTCCCATCCTACCAGCATTATTCCCACATCTTCCTTTTAGTAGGCTGCTTGATTATATAAAGCTGCACATTGAAAACAAAAATTAGTAGATTATAGTGTTCGGTTTCATTCACGGACATTGTGCGGGGTTTGTCATTTAATGCAAAAAGCATTAGTTTAATTTAAAGCACGGTTATAAAAATTAGTTACGACCAAACAAATGCAGACTGCAGCAGCCAGCTGGGCTCAATGGCTAGGAAAGCTTATTAGGCAAAGCACATTCTTTGAGCTAGAACACACCTCTGCATTCCAAAAAGAAATCCCAGCAGGACAGCAAAGGTTTCGCAACACAGGGATAAGAAAAGCAAGCAGAAAAACTCCCAGGCTGTTAATTACGGTGGAGGTCTATTTCATAATATCAACAACACATCTTTCTTCCTATTTTCCTTTCTCTTCAAAGGATGGAATAAAACAAACCCAAGGCACTTCCATTTTTGCCATGTTTTGAAGAGAAGCCTGTCCCACCTACCCTCTACTGTTCCAAAGGAAGATATTGGGAGGGCTGCAGATGAAAGAGTTAAAATACAATTAAGTTCAGAAATCACTATTTTCAGGACCTAAACCAAGCGCCCCTTCCTTGATATAAAGCATGAAAGCAAAATGTAGAAATTATACAATCTGTGTAAACATCAGTTTCTTTCTGAATTGATTAGGTTTCATAAAAATTCTAAAGTCTCTATTAAAACATGAGAGATGGAAAGGGAAGACGATATTTCAGCTGAAGTGCTGCCCAGTCCTGGTGAGATAAATGCCCATCTGCCTTCACGCTACCAAATACAGCAAATCCTGAGTCTCCTTGTAAATACCTTCAGGAGAGTGTGAAAAGTACAAAAAAAACCCCCAAACCAACCAAACTCAGAACAACTCCTCGACACTTTACCCCACGAAAGACTTATCTTACAAAGTAATTGGACAGTTCCAAGAACCATTTCTGGTGGCCACCTCCAACCAATTGTTAGTGACCTTTCAAAATGAGCACAGCTTTTACTTAAGTAATTCAAAAGCTGAACTTAACGACTTTAAAAAAAAGCCTGAAACTATTGGAGCTCTTGGAACTACTCAGTTCTGGGTCAAGACAGAACACTCTGGACACAATGCCACTGTTTCATTCCATGGTGCATCTTTCTGACAGTACTTCAGAACTCTTAATATGCACGTTGCCTCACATTCTCACAAAATGCTCTTTAAGCTACAATATGAGAAGTCAAGTCACAAGAAAGCAAACATTTAAAGGTGCTGAAGAACATCTTAAAATTTAATCTAAACTAAAAACTGCTTATGAACCTTAGCGACAAAGACCTGATTTTAAAAAGAAACAAATGGATTCACCTTCAGGTTTAACTCCTGCCCTTACATGTGTCGGATGGGAGAGGTATTCAAACACAAGCCTCTCACCTGCCAGGTGCTCTACAAGTTCTTATGTCTGTAAGCAAGAAAAAGTAACATGCTACATAATACATAACGTTTTCCACCTCTTTTTTTTTTGTGAAGACATTAAGATTTCTATTAAAGATTTAATTTTGTCCACTGACAGAGAGCTAGAACAGTACTTTGATATAGGAGACAATTTGCCTGTCAAAGTTAATAAATTACTCCAGTTATTCTTTGATTAATCACACAGAAATTAAGAACGCAGAGAAAAGATTCTCCGAGAGAGGGGACATTTTTCAGGAACTTTACAGGCGAGTTCAAGTGGTTTTCATCAGTCCTGTGAATCTGTGCCCAGGCACTTCTTTCTCAGTAATGAAATAATTGAAATTAACGTGCCAAAAGACTTAATCAAAGCAGGATTTCCTGACAAGCAAGTGATGGCCATGGTAACTGATGAGGGAAACAGGGGGACAGTGCTACTACCTACAGGTGTTTAACCCAAAATCTGCATTAGGACTTCCCCGTTCACCATTCCCAGGTAAAACTCACAAACAAAAGATTTATCCAATCTATTCATCCTCCACGTGACCCCTTCAGACAAGTGTTTTCATACAGCAAATCCATCACTGCACTTTCGCTAGAGATAAGTCCAGTGAGGACACTAAAAAGTGACACGAGAAAAAATGCACAGAAAGGATGGGTCAGGAATGATACGAAGAAAGAGGGAAAACAGAACCCCAGTGAATGTGACAACTTCTTAGATCAAAACTGTTTCAAGCCCACTGCATTCGAGTCTCCCTTTTCTTTCACTCACTTATGAAACTCTGCATTTTGAAAAGAACTATCCTGTATATATGAAACTTCCCTTTCAAACAAAACCACAACTTATGTACATACATTTACATACATATATATGTGTTGAAAAGTGTAACCACTTAGAAGAAAAGGGAATTTGAATCTTAACTTCCTGTAAAGATGGTTTCAGAATATATTTTATATATTCTTGACATTAAGCACACACCAAGGACCAGGAAGACACTGCAAATTTTCAATTAAAAATAATATCTTTACACAAGAATAGTTTGTATAATGTGAAGATACACGGGGTTTTTTTAGAGGCCTGAATCTATTTATGTCTACTTATATTAATGACACAGACATTCAGTAGTTCCCATCACACACTTGGACAGAAGCAGAATCTGTAAGAGCAGAGAGACCCTTAGGAAGAGATAAATGTACACACAAACCACAAGGCATCCATCGGTTCTGGAGCACGTGCACCTGACAAATTAGGGGCACGTGGCGTTTTAGGAATAACTGTGCCTGCAGAAGATGCTTGAAAGAAGAGAAGAAGCCAGTCTGCTTATGCATTCCAGGTGATTGCCAGCAACTCCTCATGCACCTGCCACTGATTCACGGAGACACGACAGTCAGAACTACAGTTCTGTCACATTTGTCAAGCAGAAAGAGGCATAATTTAGATTCTACCTGACATTAGCAAATACTGGGCCCACAGCACGTCCATTAACACTGATAATTAAGATAAGTAGTGTTTCATTTAGCAAAAGGGCATCTGTACAGCAAAGCTGCAGACAGCTTTCAGAAAGAGAATTACTCAGATGTAATTTACAGTTTATCAGAGGGTGTGAGAGCGCACGCGTTTTTTGTAAAGCAGAACACAGAAAACTGCAGTTGTATAAATACAATACTCCTGTGATTTAAATCATCAGCTTGAAAAGCAAAAATCATAGATCTGAGGACTCCCAACTGGAAAAGAGATACTAATGAAAATTGGAATATGCATTGGTGGAACAAATTGCTTTTTAACTCCTATCGCAAACTAAATTCATCTTTTAATCAGAATAAGTCGGGAACACCAACAGCCAAACATATCCAAAAAAATACCAAAAAGAATAAATGGAAAAAAAATCTTGCATGTGGCTTAGCTGTGCTGCTCTGACAAAACACAGCAGACCTTGAAGCCTCTTTAACTGATCATTAAATTAGTGAACCTGAGCCTTAAAAAGGCAGAGAAAGAACAGATTCTGTATTACACTGGATACCACACACCTTGAAGCATCTCATATTACCATTCTCCACTTTTCCTGCTTAAGGTTAAGCAAATTACCAATGACTATATGTGCATGTTTTTTTAACATATATGCACACAAAAACCCCATCCATAAAGTTAAAAAAAATACACTACAAGGATATTCTGTGCAATGAAACAAAGTCATAAAACCTCAAAATTCAAACTGAGACTTTAGAAAGTTAACATCTGGAAATACATTTATATTGGACCAAAAAAAAAAAAAAAATCCAACCCAAACCCTGAGCTCTGCCCAACAGCAACTGCACAAAAAAGAAATAAATAACTGTTCACACAGGCTTGCTAAATACCAGGACATATTTTCTCATCATACAGTTCTGGTCTCTCATGATATGAAATGAAGTTCAATTGGAGTCTTCCATGAGACACTGGGATTGAAAGAAATAAATTTTACAGCCATTTACAATAATTATTTGCATTTTTAGTAAAACAATAGATGAAGTCACTGTATGATTAACCCTAATACAACAGAGCAGTGAGTGTTCAGTGGACCAGAACTCAGTAACTGAACACAGACTGACTGAACAACCTAAGGGACATTTTTCTTCTTTTATGGTTAGGATTAATACCATGGAAAAGGGGAAAACTTTACCACAAGCAACTACTAAACCATCATTTACACACATTTTTGGACTGTTTTCAATTAATTACCTACACATACATCTACATCTAAAACACCAAATCAATGTGAGACACTGCCTGATAGATGAGACAGAACAGTGCAAAAAGTTTAATGAAGCACAGCCTTAGGAGAGAACCAACCACACACTTCAAACACACAGACTGCTGGCAAAACTAATAAAATTAATGCTTTGTTTGTTGATCATACACGAATTACAATTACAGTTTTATTGCTCTGTATTTTATTCAAATATACCCCATTGTTTCTTGACACAAATCTACGCTTCAAAAAAATCAACGGAGTAATTAGAAAAGCTGTAGAAAATTAGAGTATTGAGTAGCATTTCCATAACTTCTCCTAAGAAATGATTAACAGACATTAGATAGCATGAGCAGTGCTTTTGAGGGACTTAAGGATATACTCCATTGAAGAAAAAAGTTCTCCTTTGCAACTGGCTTCCCATCAGCCACCATAATGCTACTTCAAGGCTCTCCCCAAGATTAAGGAGCATTGGTACAATCAAAAAATCTTACATGCTGCTACAGCACCAAAGTGAAAGGGTTTTGATTTTCAGACTGACAGAAAAAGTTTCCCTTGTTAAGTGGTTTTAAATTCGAATTTCAACACCAAAAACAAACAAAAAAAGAAAGACAAAAAGGCAAGAAGGTCCATCCATAGGGAAAAAAACTGTGTTCATGGGGAGCTGAGTCTACACAGTGATTTCTGCTGACTTTACAACGTCCTTCAGGGAAATCAAACCTGGCCAACAGTGTCTGTGCCAAGGCCTCATGTTAGCAGTGGTGTACAGGAGAACACACTGCTGCAGTGGCAGAATCAGTTGTACCACTAAACACCACCCTGACAGAATCAACCTGAAATCCCATTTCATTTGAGGTTCAGAGGGATGTTTACACCTGAACAGCACTCTGGCTTATTCTATGCTGCTTGAGTAGCTTGTAACTAGTTAATTCTCTGCTATATCCTCGCTGCTTATACCAGGGGGGTCCTGAACCACCAGCACATTAAAAATCCTCTTCCCTCATCATCTCCCCACCCAAAACAGAGGCTTTGCCTCCAACTCTTCTACGTTCCCTCACTTTGTAGTAGATATTGTACAACCTTCTTTCCATGTCATTATTTTCAGTTCACTTACTTTCCACACAGAAACTGCAAAGTTCTGTTGTTGTGCTAGAATTTATATCAAGCAGATAACTGAATTATGGAGAAGTTTGAACAAACCAAGGTACACATGGCAACAGGGGATCTGTGGGTCCTGCCTTCCCTTCTGAATTTCAGTTCTCTCCCCAGATCAGCAAGAATGGTCTGCTGGAATCCACAGCTTCCCCTTAAGCAGGAAATCCATCTGATGCAGTCTCACAAGTTACCACATCACATTCCACCAGGGAAACATCATCAAAAGGTAGGACTCCACAAGCTCTGCCCCAGAGCTTTAAATGACTGAGGTCTGAAATCAATCAGTTCAAGCAAATAGATTGAGCTTAACACTTCTTGTCTCCCAACTGAACAACTGAATCTAAGAGGAGGGAACAGCTAGACTTGAAGATCTGAAACTGCAATCTCACTGGGAAAGAGAGAAGTAAGGTCTTTCCTTGTTCTTCCCCATACTACACAAACACTAACAGTTTTCAGAAACTTTTAATTATTTATTGCTCCCAACATACTAACAAATCTTCTCTGGCAGATGAGACGTAGTTTTTTGCATGCTCTTCCATTGATCTGATTCATCCCAGTTTCCAAAACTAAGATAGACTTACTTAAGTTAGGGAAAACATTAAATACAGCAGCACATTAAAGCTCCAGATCCCTCACCAAAGTTAAATAACAGCAGACATTTGTGCATGCTTGGCATCGCAAAAAAGACATTGTATTTGCTATTAAAAATAACCACAGCACAATCTGAGTGTTGGTAAGAACAGAGAACTCATCTGGCAATTTGTTCTAAACAAATCCCTGCTCCTGCACTCACAGAAATGGTACCAGGAATAAATGCAACATCTGTAACGTACAGATTGAGCCTCAGACCATTCAGATGTGGCAGTGGAGGCCAGAAACACCCCAGAATTCCAGCCTTTCTCTGCTCAGCTCCCAAGAGCTGTGCAGGCACCCCGTTCAGCAGGACAAAATTATTTGGGCTCTTAAAGCCCCTGTACATGGAATAATGTAAGGTTGGTAATACAAACCACAGCGTTGGGTTGGGAGGAACAAGGGAAAACATGGAAGTGAGGAATAAAGGGAATTATTAAGTCTTTTATCTGAGCAAAAACCAGAACTGCCTTGGCTACTGCACTTGAAAAACCAGTTAAGAGCTCAAAGCAAAACCAGGGGATTCTGGAGGAAAGTATTACAATTGCAAATGACCAGTAATCTCACAGAGTAAAGCAAAAATATTCCACGAGATCCAACACAGATTTCTAGTCCTGATCTCTTGCTTTGTCTCTATGGTTATAAACATGGGCAGTGTTTGGGGGACAAACACACGGTCTTGAAGCTTTAACAGCAGGATTAAAAAGCATTTGAGAGCACTGCCTCAGGCCTTCTTGAGAGCACCTGAAAGTGCTGAAAAGCTCTCCCTGCCAAGCAAAGAGGTGGTTTGCTCAAGTCTAAAAGAAGCCCTTCCTCCTCCTGATTTTCAAGGCAGCATTTCCTATAATCCAGTAGTGCAAAGAATTAAGGCAAAAAGAATGAAAAGCAGGGAAGGGCTGTGTGACACACGAGGTTTGGGTGATATTAGAGCAAACTCTCCAACACCCCATTTTTGCCTGAATTTTGACCTATGGGAACACATTCACAATAATGTAATTCTGTGGGAACTTCTCTTAAAATACAAGCGAGGATTAAAGTTATTGGTGACACAATGCCCAGCCACTGGACTTCATGAGATTTATGCTGGAAATACGCTGGGAAAAGTGTATTAGCAAGTTCATGTCTGACTACACAATCAGTAAATCTCACTTCTCTGGAAATCAGACACCAGCATGCACACACAATGTAATGGACACCTTGTGAAAAAAAATCTACAATTTTCTACAGCACGTATAAGAGGGCAAATGTTAAGTTGTGCTGGGGAACTCAGATCCTGTACCAAAAAGCCACCTATTTTCTTCAGGGCTCCACAAAATCTCAGAGACAAAACAGCTACTGATGTAAAGGGCTTGTGGAAGCCTCACAAGGGACAGATGTGACCATGTAACAGTGGTGACCCGTGCCCTGTGATGTGGCTTACAGAATCATCTTCCAGTGAGCCCAGATAACAAGGAGTTTGTAAGATACAGCCACAAACTCCAGGCACAGGATATGCATCCTGGGGCATTAAGTATAAAATTTAAATTCCAAGTGAGATAAATTCTAAGCACCTAACCTAGCTCAAGTAGTTGTAACTAAACCAAACAGCATCTTCAGGCCAGTGCCTCAATACACTGATATCCAGAGTTCACAAAGTTTCTCCTGCTTTTGGAAGATCCTAAGGACACAGATGGCAGAAGCTACAGTTCTTCAGAATCAAGCCAACCTAGTCACTCATGCTCTTAAAGAAAACAAAACTTCCACAGCTCCCAACTATAGCAGAGAACAGAACTGAAACAGCACAGACACTGTTTAATTCCCCTCACCCTACCTTAAAAGCCTTCCTTCCTTTTTATTCTGAACACAAAACAGAACTCACCTACAAGAAAAACCAGAAAAATTAGCCACAATCAGAAGTTCACCCACCTCTTTACTAGTGTTACACAGGAATGTGTTTCACTGTATAATAGTTTTTTCTCCCTGAAGTCAGAACAGCCATAAAAAAGGGGGAGGGGAGGTTGATTGCACGAGTTCTACAGCATCTGGCTATGCAATAAGACTCTTGAAATAATTTTCTCTAGTGTAGCATATAGCCAACAAATCTGGCAAGAAGCAACTTTCAGCATGTGTTGCTGTGACAGCAATGAATTATCACCCCAGTCTGCAGCAAGATTAACACTTACAACCTTGGCACGAAGAACAGTCTGCTCAGACTCTGTGTCAGGAGTGGTGCTCCGAGCTCAGGCTCGAAAGGGTGGGCTCACCGTAAGAAATTAAGAGCACAGAAATGCAGACATTTGCCTAAACTGTAAACAAACAGATAATTTCTAGGGAAAAAGGCACTGTACAGCCAGAGAAGTAGGAGCACCAAGGAAAACTCAGGGTATGGAAGAGAAGAGTAAGCAACCATTGCAAACAAGATACTGCCTATGATAGAGGATGTGCTCCAAAGAACAGATACAGAACAAAAATCAGGAAATGGCCCAGTGGATTCCTCCTGCAAAAACACTGAAGTATCCAGTCAAACCAAGCTGACATGAAATAAGCTGCCCTGAAAGCCTGGTGCAAACTGTAGAAAAAAGCAACGGAGTCCAATTCAGAACATTACTTGTGACAAGTTACAGAGTTCATCATGTTTTGTGTGTTCTGCAGCAGGATCTGCTGCTACCTCTGAGTTAAGGGCAGGTTCAAAACCAGCTCTGGCCTCACTGGAAGGTCAGAGATGACATTACATCAAAGCCATCTCTACTAAGAAGCAGATTCATGGTCATCCATTCCACTTTTCCAGCTAACTGACCATGAAGAAACTTGAAAACAAAGCTCCTTACCACAAGTTCTTAACCCAAAAACTGCAGAGGGAAGTGAAGAAGGCCACAAAGCTGAAGAAAACCTGGTGGAATCTCCTTCCTGCTTGAACACTCACCATCCTTAGACCTTCTTTTGCTTTGCAGAATTGACAGGACTGTAAAGCATAACTTCTGCTCTTTGATCTGGTTTGCTACAATTTTTTCTATAAACAGTTCGGAGATTCCACCAATCATCAGGTTCAACTCTAATGCAACTTTACTTTGCTTCATGAACCAGAAGAAATGTATATTAATGCTGATAGAGTTGATTTCACATGTTATGTGCTCTACTTCCAAGATCTTAACTAGAAGGAAATACTCTAAGAAGTTAAGCAGTGTAAGCTGAAGCACATGAATAGGTGAGGTTAAACAATTCAGCTCTGAGGAAGACCAGGACAAAAGGATTTCATCTCTTGAAAGAAAAAAAAAAAAGAAAGAAAACTAATTCACTATAGGTAGTTGCTGGATGTAAGAGTATTTAAAGTGACAGGAAGAGTCTACAGGCATCACACTCAGCAAGGGTTTACACAGAACAGAGATTTCTGCATGACAAAGGGAAGATTTCCCAATTTCCTTGAAAAGCTTTTATTTCACATACCTGTAAGTAGATATAACACACCTGCAAACTCTCAATACAACAGCATGAGAGAGAATTAAGAGAACAATGTGTGTTGAGAATTTTGTAAGGAAGCTATTACAAGCCATCTACTACCTTGCTAGGAAATTGCCTCCGATTCCCTGAGATTCCAACCTCCTCTGGGTAAAAAGGCAGCAAAACTGCTGGGTAGCAAAGAAGAGCACACACTGAGTAGAAGCAGTTCCTGTAACTAAGGGTCAGTTTACTTCATAAAGAAATCAGGCAAGTGCATCTAAACCTTGAAAATTAATTCTCACCACATTTTTCTTCCCAGTGCTTCATCGCTTCAAGCTGGTGTACCTGTCGTGATAGACACAGCCTTAAATCACTTGTCTTTGCTACTACAAGACAAAATGATGACTCCCAAACTTATGCCATGTCCTAAGGGATCCCAAAAGCACCTGCATTCTGTCTTTGAAAGCAGAGATAAATACTCTTTAGGCTGGAATACAATAACCACTGCTTTCCGTGGTCCATTCTCCTTCCAGTTCACCCCTCCAGCACAGATAATCACTGGGGCAAGGCAGCTACAGGGCACATCCTTCCTTGCCTATTCCCACCAGTATCCAGACAGTTCTGGAGGTTGACAGGGCTTTTTTTTTTTTTGTCTCATAGTAAATTGTTCTTCCAATAAATCCTTTTTACATATTATGATGTTAATTGCCTTATTTAAATCAGACACTTGAAATATCTGCCCAAAATAGGCTCAGGTGCCTCAGCTGGGTGGGTTTTCCAGCTTCAGTTCTGCATGTTGGGTTGTATCAACTACCTGTGCAGCAAATGCCACCAGAGTAAAATCCAGGCTTGGCAGCTATTTTGGGCTGCTGGATTAGAAGTGTGAGCTGCATTAATGGGCAATGAGAACAAAGTCTTCTGGGTCAAGAGAGTGAGGAAACACTGGGTATGTCTCAGCTCCTCTAGACAATGTCTATGAGCAGCCATCAGAGAATGTGATTCTTTGAGGAATTTCACCCAAATTTCACCCATTTACTGTCCTCATCTCCCCAGGATGGAAATACTCAAACACCTCGTTTTTGTATGGTACTTCTTGTGCAGATAGGATTATTCTACTCAGGGTGAGCATGTTCTTGAATACACAGCCAGGCAGAGCTGAAAATACAATGCAGTAATACCAACAACTGATTTCACTGGTATTCTAAAAAATACATTTCCTTCAGTAAAAACTAAAACATCAGCTCCGCAAGTGAAGGGATTAAAACTTCTGCTATCTCTCATTTTTGAGCATATCTAAAGTTGTCATTTCGGGCAGTAAAATGAAGGGTTTGGGGTTGTGTTCCATTTTATTAAAAGAAATTTTAAAATATCAGCATTAACACAACCCTTTCCTAGTCTGGGAATCTTAGGGATAACAGCATTTTTCGGTAGTCAGGAGAAAAAACAGGACAACATACCAGGAAACATCACACTTAATCAAACCGAAAAAAATCTGTCTTAATATTGAGCATCTGTACAAGCTGTGGAATTTAACATTTCACAGATACAGCACAGAAGCATAAAACTGGAGAAAAGGAGACGCTAAGCACATTCAAAATGTTTTAAAAGCTGAACACTGTAACTCCGGTCCTTCCCATGGCTGCACCAGTACAAGAATAACTGATTCCCAGGACGACTGCTTGCCCGGGGATCCCTGCCGGGGTTGCAGAGGCAGCACCTCTCCACGACCCCAGGAAGCACGTCTGGCTTTCACTGGAGTGCTGCTGTCTCCATCTGGCACAGCGGCCCCGCAGGGCTCCAGCCAGCTGGCACCGCTCGGAACAGCCTCGGGGCTGCTCCACACGGCACAGGGGAGGAGGCCGGAGGAAAACCAGCACCATAAAGAGATAATTTACAGTCCCATTATCCCATCACCCTCAACTACATGCAGCAGAAGCATGATCCAGGCACATGCCCCGTGACCACATGCTTTAAACTAACCAAAAGAAGAGTTACATCATCTCGCCAGAGTTTGATTATAAAAGACAGAAATCTTTAACTTCGAGATGGGCCTGTTTATAGAGGGGCACAAGTGGCTCGTAACTTGATTACTCAAAAAAACACTATTCATTTCATTAAATTAAATGTAATATGAAAAGTGGATTTGCTGTAACAGCTGATCACAGATTACAGGCTTCTACACTTCCCAATTCATTTATTGTTTACAAGGAAACTGCGGTAGAAGAAAGTTATTTGCATATACAGGAATAATCTCCAACAACTGCAGACATAAGACAAGTTTCACCTATCAGGCTCAGCACACACCAGAACATCACCTGTGAAAACAGCAAGTACAAGCACACAACTGCAGCACTAACAGAGGTTCCTTCACAGACCCTTTGGGATGAAGTCAGTATTAGAAACCCTTCACAGGAGAAGCCATAAGTACAAGGAGAACACTCACACACAGTCACTGGCACAGACCAGAGGACAGAGCAGTTGTTACTCAAACTGCCACCACTCAGGTTCTCTCCATCACCCAGACACTCCTCCCCTCAAGCTCTTTGATCAGTCCTACCTTGACATGTAACACAGAGCCAGTTCAGGTGAAATAACAGTAACAGGAAGAAAAAAAAAAAAATATCTTTTTCATCTTCATCTGTCCTTTGTGGTTCACGGCACAGTCACACCAACATGACACAGCAAATGGTACAACAGCAAGAATGTGCAGCCCAGAGCTGAGGAAAGACATACAAACACATACTAAGAGTTGCATTTCACATTCCCCACTCATCAGTCTTTGGTGATAGCACACAGAAAGGTCCAAATCTCGCGTCTTGCTGTTTTTTGGTACCTCAAATGTTGCCTGTCCTGTACCTCAGTGGGATTCTTCTCTCCCAGACCATTTGCCAATTCCATCATGGACCTGTGTCTCACTAAGACCCACATCTATAACTAGTTTTTCATTTCAATTCAAGCTTTTAAATTTGTCAGATGTGCTAACTTGCCTTCTCCTTAACGGCCTTTTCTTGTGTTCTTTTTACCACTGCATAAAACAACTTGTCTGCAAAACAGTTTCAGCCTACAGGTACAACACGCTTACAGAGTTAAATTGCTTGCTTTATAAAGAATTGCTGTAATAAAGTAATTCTCCAGGTTACTGCTAAGCTGGAGTTCTATATTTCTACAGTGAGATTTTTGCAGCACATGGCCTAAGATGGGCAAAAAAAAACATCTCCTTACTGCCCGAAATCTTCCAATAAGGGCCTGAAAACTTGCATTTCAGTGATGAGATGTCTCTGTGACCTCAGACATACCTGGATCTCTCCTCTCATTTCCTTTTTGTAACATACTTAACTGCATGGATGAAGATTCACTTAGCATCACAAAGCAATTCCTCTAATGCTCCATGTATATTTTTTCACGCTTGACACTGTTTCACAGTTTTACAGTGATCTACTCCATATAATTATGAACTTCAGTACCACTCTATTTATCTTTGTGATTTAGGCCCCTTCAATTAGCAAAGAAGTGGTTGAGAGCAACTCCTCTGCATGCACGAGTGTCACTCAATTCCAGGATGTGAATCAACGCAGAAAAGTTACAAAGAGATGCAGAAAAGAAATTTAATTTATTGGGGCAACTCTGGAATTTACAGATCTAGAAAAGTCCTAAGAAAAAGAATTACTGTGTGACAAGGAAACAAACACATCAAGAAGGGCAGTAACTCTGTCCAGCATAATTTCAAGATTAATTTTCTTAAGGAACAGCCTTATCATGACAGAAGAGTCTAGTTCCTCTTCATACACAGAACTGCAGAAACTCTTGAAACTATTTTCACTGCTTTCCTATTCTGTTCTCCACATGACCACTAAGATCATCCCACAATCGAAACCACAAAATGTAGTCGTGAATGACCAGAGAACTGAGTGTTAATCATTCAGATAAACGTATCCAGCAATGAGCTTTAGGGAGGGGATGCTTGCTAAGAGAGCAAGGCAGAAGTGAGCAAAGCACAGAAAAGATGGAATGAGAATTTCACCTGGTCAGCAGCTGCCAACAGGACAGAGGTCCAGTTAAGAACAAAAGTGGGCAGTAATATGAACATAATGAAGCACAGAAAAGAAAAACATAAAACCTTGAGACAAATTTTGCATTTGTCACTGGAGGGCACAGGGTCACAAAAGCTCACCTAACAAACGAGGTACTGAAATCAGTCAGCTATCTCAGCTGTCTGCACTTACCAAGCTGTCATACATCTGCTGGGCAATAAATCTTACCTTTATTTACCAAGCATATTCTAAAGAAGGTCCCTTAAAATCTGACTTGCAATGAAACAGCAAGTCTGACTGCACAGGACAGAAGCACAAATTTATAATTAGACAAATTTTGTGAAATAACATCAGGTTGTAAAAAGACACAAGAAGGGGAAGATTGTTGTTTTAAGAGAAATTAGCATAGGGGGAGGCAAAAATAAAGGTTATAAGCTGCTGTTTTCTCTCCTTGTGCTGATAAACACTGAAGTAATTCAAGTCTGTACTTGATGCAAAAACAAAAGCCCTTTAAAAACAGAAGCAAAACATACTTATAAAAGCCCTGGCAGTCAATTCAGTGAGATGAATCCAAAGCCAAATCCTATTTAAAAGGGGCTATTTGGATGCATGAACTTCTGAGTGACAGGCGAGGCAATCACCACAAATGGAGCTCGGTGCCACAGGGGTGTCTGGTACTCCAGCACCCCCATCGCCCAACTCCACTCAACTACTGCAGGTCTTTTATGGGCTCAGGAAAAACAAAGGTACTCAATAACTTGGTGAACGTTGATTTTTGGTTACACTACTTTTTAAACTACAGATTAATGTATGGATGAAAACTTGGTTTCATATAGTAGGGAAGAGTTTAAGAGACTCCAGATTAAGACACCAATGAAAAAGAAGAGATACACTCTAATAATTCCTCAAATGAAATGTAGGTTAATGGTCTTTACAGTTCAATTCTAACAAACACAACTCACGGAATTTTTGAAGTTGTATTTTTACATCTCAGATGCATGTGCAGAAGAGCTTGGCTGTGTGTGCAAACCAACTGTCCCACGGCAAAACCAGCAAAGTAAAAGGACAAAACCCATTTAAGCTCAGTCAAACCTCAGTTCTCTCTTCAGACTTACTAAGCAATGTCACAGTTATTGTCCTGCTTCTCACTACTACTTTGAATATGAGGATATCAAATATATTTGACATGTTTAATGTCAGAATTTGTCACAGGACATGAAAACTTGCACTAGCCCCAATATTTATATTAAGAAACACTACATTTTAACTGTGTTGAAAACAACTTTTGTTACCATGTCCACTTCTTTTCTCCTTTTTTTTTTTTTTTTGAGTTTCACCTTGTCTAATACCCAGGTTTTTTATTCAATGACAAATTTAGTACACTGTAGACCTTCACAGAAATATTTCCCACCAGGGATATGCTGACATCACCACTGATACTATGCAAGAGGTAGACAAGAAGAGCCACATTAATTTCAAGCTCCATTAAACACAGGAAAGGAAGAATGAGAGGAGGGGGAAAAGTTCTCTTTACCAACTTGGAAAAGCAGCAGAGATAGGCAGAAAAAAAATTGAGAATTTTACGTTAGTGTTACATATAACTGAGAGGTTTAAAGAAAAATAAAGCCAAACCTTGAGTAATATTCTACTTAAGTAGAGAACTGAAAAAAAACAAAGACCAGTATTTGCTGTATTCCACACACAAAAGAATGTGACAGACAGACTGCTTGCTGCTAATCAGTTATCAACTGATAAAGTGAATCTCAGGTTACTTTGAGTCAACTGGTGTCTGGTAACAGTTCACTTTACGGATCCTCAAATAGGTCCTCAAATAGATAAAGTGATTCTTTCTTCTAAATGAGAGAGATCAGCTCGATGGCAGCTGCCCCAGGACTGAAGTTAAACTGCAGATCGTTCTGGAGCTGCTGTGCCAGGTGCATTAATGTGGTCCCACTGCTTGGAAAAAAAAAAAAAGGTGTTTTGAAGCAAACAGAACGCAGGTTAATTTTGCAAGGAGTAACTCTTTACAACATTGATTCTATTACCAGCTAATGCAGCAAAGTTCTTAGCTTGAATTAAGCCGAGTGTACATAAAGGACTGCCAAATCAATATGTAAGAGAATACAACTACCAAGACTGAGCTTTCATCCAGTCAGAACAGATCTATCTGCTTCCAGAACTGCTTCTGCTAAGGAAAGGTTCCCAATCCAGGCCTCTCGGATAACATATGGCTCTCCCTACGCTCCAGCACTGCTTTGCTGACAACAGAGTCCAGGATAACAGAATCAACTGTAATGTCATTATAGCATTTCACTCACTTCACTCCATTGTCCACAGGTTAACAAGAAACTGGAGAGAGCTGCTCTAGGCAGCTCTTTCTGTCCAGGGAAGGATCTAACAATGGCTCTTGGCATGCTTTAAAAACAAACAAACAAAAAGCTTCTTTTAAAATAAAGATCTCATAAGGTCAGCAAAATGTATACAGGTCACCTTCAAATTGCCTTTCTCTTGATGCCACTATGCCTGATATGTAAGTAAGAGGACATATGTACCTCCTCACCTTAGAAGCTGCCACAGGCTACAGACACATTACAAATACTTGGAGAATCATGGGAATACAAGTATTAAAAAACCCAAACCTAATGTTTTCAAGTAGCCACCAGTCAAGTGGAACAGAAAGGTGTGCCTGATAAAAAGCAGCCCTACATCTACCAGGAAAAAGACAATAAGAAACCATAGCTTCTTCATAGGAATTCACAGATTCATGGGAATTCAGTTCCACACATGAACAGGAAAACCAAGGGGTGCTTGGTTTAATGTGGGAAACACAAGCTTTTAAACTGAGTTAATCTTTCTCTGGTTTAAAACAAATCAGCCACCACTGGGAATCAAACAGTTGAACAGCATTTGTTACAAAGCAGGATCCACACAGTCCATCCCAAAGGAAAACTTTTTTTTTTCCTCAGATTCAAGGAGCAGCAAAGTCAGGAGAAGAGGAGCCAGCAACTTCCACTATCAGTCAGTCACATTTACCCATAGATTTGTTACTCTAGTTACTAAACCAGAAAATCCTCAAATTAAAGAAGGAGAGTAGAAGGTTTGCAAGCAATTTGCAGCTCCAGTTTCACATTAACGCTCCAGATTAAGGTTTGAAACAAAAATGAGACTATCAGCAAACCTTTGTTTGGGGTTGAAAGCTTTGATGGCTTAAAATAAAGCTCAACAGATAGTCCAGCAAATCAAACAAAGCCATTCCACCCTGCTCACCTTCACACTACTTGCTGTCATTTCAGTTTAAAAGCCTTCAGCATTAAGCAAATAAAATCGTGGACTGCAGACAAAATTAAAGAGATGCTACAACTGCTCCTGACAAACAGCCTGGCCATGAGCAAACCTCGACTGCTGATAAGACTACAGAGAAAAAGAAGCCTTCTTGTCCAACAGATCCCTATTTTTTTCCTTCATCAGCTTGTGCAGATCCACCTTCTTGCTCTGCAGAAGGGAACAAACACAAGTACGCTGAAAACTGCGTTTACTGTGTTTGTTTGTCTCTCCATCCACGTTAAAAACCAGAGAAGTCCTGATGGTTCAAATCCCGCAGCTCGAGAATTGCTATCAGCCACCTTCACGTTCACGGCGCAAGACTAATTCCTAACCTTTGGCCCAGAAACCAGCCACTGATTTAAAAAAAAAAAAAACACAACAAATGTGGTACAGGATACAAAATAGGGATTAGCACCACTAGGAAGAGGAAGGCCTTGTTTTATATTCTTCGGCGCCAGGGACAGAAGCTCGGTGGAGCATTCTCGATCTGGCTTGTCCCACGTACACAAGGAGCTACAAATCTCACGTGTGGATACCTCTCACAACAAAGATCGTGTCTTCACACCAAGAGGAAAGAGAACATTACCTTCAGCAGGTCTAAGGACCCTTTTAGTCCTTAGAGGTTAGGACCTAAGGAAGATTGTTCAGGTATGAAACTGGAGACCTCCTGAACAATGAAGCTTGCAGTTGACTTTGACACTTCTGGTGGGCTTTCAGGGAGTTCCCACAGCACATGGCAAAGAAGAACATCCTTCCTGAGTCAATCAGACAGTTCACACAGGCAGCCAAAGCGGAGTACGCAGCTGAAAAAGAGACATGCTTCTTGAATCCTGGACTCCTCTTTCAAATTCTCCACAGGATTTGTAATCCAGAAGTTTGGTGCACACGCTAAAAACGTTAAAGAAAAACAAGCTAAGGTTTCCTTATTAATTTAAGCAATCCAAACACCGAGCCTGCGAAGGCAGCACAGCCTGCTGAGGTTCCTTGCCCAAAGGACAAGGAAAGTACAAAGCAAATCACCTCAGTAACACTTCCCTGTTCCTGGACAGGTATATGGGGCAAGGCTCTTCGGGAGAAGACGTGCCTCAACAGGCCCGAGATGAAAAGTTCCACCAGTAGCTTACCCTGAGACTGCAAGGTCATTTTAGCAAGAACGTGACACGCTGATTTAGAACGTGAACCACAATACTTGCTACTGAAAACAAGACACGGCATTTATTTCCTAAGTTGTTATTATTAAGCTCTTTTCTGCTTTGAAAGTTAGGAAATGAACCAAAGTCATTTCAGGTTTGAGTCGATTATGTGGCAAAATATTATAAGGAACAACAAACCGAAGTCACAAGTTCACGGGGAGAAGGACACCTGAAGAAAGGTCATCACCTATAAGAGCAAATGTTTCTTCATATCTGAAAGCATCAATGGGTCTGGAGGGTCCATGTAAAGAGAGAATAATGGAATAAACAACAGAAGCTCTCAAACAGGAAGAAATACGCCAGAACGCACCCGCTGTCAGCGAGAGTGCACAGCCCCTGACAGGCAATTATTCTTTGATCTATTGGCTGAAGCACTGAACAAACACTCTGAAATTCCAGATAGAGCCTTGTGCATATCACGACTGTGGTCACAATGACCAGTTTACTTTTATCATCATGAGCCTTTTCAGAGCGGTGATAATAAGAAGCATTCAGAATGAGACAGTTTTCCATCAAGATGAATAGTCCAGTAAGATAAAATTTAATCATAAATTTAGCTGCCCTTCAAGCACTGAGACCATTACTTACCAAGCCCCGGACATTAAGATGCATTTACATGTCTAATTGCTCACTGATGGGGACCACAAACTACATCTGACACTGCAAAACGTTTTTCTCATCTCTAATTCGAAAGGAGTAAGCAAAATGTTTCAAGTGTGACCCTTCAGAAAAAATGGAAAAAGCTGACACGAAGGGCTGGCAAAAGTCTTTTCAGCATCCTCTGTCTGCTCCACAATTCCTAAATGGGGGGTAGTGGTGTCAAATTTAAGGACCTCTTATACAGTGTTACTTAATTAAGTGTGAGGTAATTTCCACATCAAAATATTCAAGGTAAAGTCCACGACCTACAGAAACATGAGTTTTGCCATCAGCTTATTAAACAGATTCTAACCATGGTAAATTAAAAATCAAGAGTTACGGGTCAAAACCCTAACACTGACACAGTCCACCCTAATTTTTGCCACTTTACATACAACTTGAGCCCTGAAATCTAGTTGCAACTTTTAACCACAATAATTACAATTTCAAGAGTCAGCCTTCAGATTTCTCCCTCTCTCCCTCTTCTCCTGCTCCGATCTCCACCGTGACAGGCGGGTTTTTGTCTTTGCTTAGGCTTTACTATCAGCAACACAATTACACCACGGCAAACCCTGTGCCCAGAACAGCTTGTACAGAGCTCTGCACTTGAGTTTGGCCAAGGTGCAGTGAGATGAGGCAAGTCACAGCCTCGCTCCTTCGTGTGGATACAACAATGCACCATGATGACAGCTCAAATCCCAGCGCAGCCACTGCTTCAGGAGCAAACACACTCCTAAAATCTTCACCAGAATCCCAGTGCCTACAAAGATACATGTATAATTACCTCTTGATTCTGACTGAGAATTCAAATACACGTTCAGGAGACAGCTTTCCCACCATAAACCACGCTTCAGAGCCATTCTGCTCCAACCACTGGCTGTAAAGCAAACTGAACCACGAGCTGAAGCTCATAAAAGCTTATTCACAGAAAAGGTACGTATTAAAAACGAATAGCACAGCATTAAAATGGTCTGCCAAGGCAGAATGTAGAGTAGGTACAGCAGGAGAATGGACCCTTTCTGCCCCCTGCAGTTCCCATTGCTCCCTGGATTTTTAAGACAGCCTTAGGAGGGATAGTAGTTACCATTCTAGAACCAGAACCATTTACACCTGGCTCTCACCAACAGCCAAGGCATTTTTACAGCTGCATTCATCTGATCAACAGGGAAACTGCCCAGTGATCAACCACACATATGGAATGTTTCCTGTGACAACTGCATGATGTGGTTGCCCTTTATCACAAAAAGAATATCCCCTTCTAACAAACCTTTAATTTAGCCTCATCATTTTGATTAAGACTGAGAAGAATCTTCACCAATAAACACACAGTCACAGCTGTGCTCCTAGAACATATATCCATATTATACATGTATATATAAAATATTAAAGGACAAAGGATTGTTTTCTAGTTATTTATTTCTAATTGTATGGACTATCTAGTTCATTTCTTTCTGATTATTTGACTATAAACATGCCACCAAACAGAAAATTCCATCTATCAAATTTTACATATAAAACTGTAAGGCATACATATGGACAGGGAATTTCAGTAAAGAAAAATTCCATGGCAGAAGGTCTCAGGTCCATATGCAGGGGAGGTAAGTACCTTATTTGTCATTTATAGACTTCCTCCAATCCTTATGAACACAGACAGGGAATAAACCCCATATTCAGCTACCCCAAACAGTACCCTATATATGATCATGTACTCCCACATATTTCAGGTGGGCTGAATTCAGGTACCCAACTATTTTCACACTGACAACCTGCTTAAAAAAACCAGAGGGGGGGGAAGGCATTTTTATGTATTAGGAAAACTGGTGTTTTCCATGAGCTGACAGATAATTTTGCAACAACCCTGTTCTGCTTTATGAGCCTGGCTGTGCAAAGAGGAAGTGAGAACAGATTGATTACAATGGAATATTATGTATTTCCAGCTGTTTTCTCAAGCAATGATGAACACATCCCTACCATTAGATTTCAGAAGAAAAAACTGTTGCAGCATACAACTGGTATGGAGGTTACAAACGATGCTCCATATTTATAAAAAAAAAAAAGGTAATTTTGCTAATAAAATTTTATTTTCATTCTTCCACGTAGCACTTGCTTTATATTTGTCTGAGACATCTTCATACCTCACCTGTATTTTTTTCTTCCCCAGCACATATATAATTTTTTCCTCCATTTAAGCTTTTAAGCTGTAAGTACCACCTATTATATCCCAATTTGTATTTTGATGTACTAAAGGCTAAATAAACCCAAATTTTGACTAATATGCTTCATAATATTGGCTTGTAGGGGGATTGTAGGACATTGAAAACAAGTCTGGCTACATTTTGCAGGGCTATCAAGTAACTGAATACATTTAAAACATGTTTCTTCTCAGATTCCATTTTTTCCTCTTTAAGTAAAAAACTGGAAAACTAGATTGTCCTGAGAACATGAACCGAACACAGAAAAATGGTTTGGCACCTCACCCCTGAAGTCCATCCTTCATGTTCTACTTCTATTATGAATAATAAGCTGAGCAGCTTAATGCAAAGCACTGGGATCTGAAAGTTCTCAATGGGTTGCTCCAACACAAACACAATCCGTGCTGTCCCAAAAACCAAGTTCTGCTCCGTGTGTAGCTGTTGCCTTCCCCTCCTCAGTCACCAATACGACGACTGACAGAAATCTGCCAAGTCACTTTGAAGCAAAAACTAGTTGATTCTGGGGAAAAACAGTAATTAGTTGCACAGCGAAGAGAGAAGCCCTCCAGAAACATGCCTGTGGACAGAGATGTCATTTAGGAGATAGGTGGGGGGAAAAGCGCTCTTCCTGCCTTTTCTTCCCTGGTTCACAGGGATTTTTCCCAGGCGCCAACAGCTCCCAGAGCAAACCATCCCCTGCCCTTCCCTGTACTCCAGGCTGAGCCAGTTTCTTCCCCCCGCCCCACTGGGGCACGAATCCCCTGTTCCAAGTGGATTAGGAGCACGAGCAGCTTTTTTTTTTTTTTTAAGGGGAAAAAAAGAAAACCCCACACAGACACAACCGAGTGAGCCGCAGCCGCGGCGCCGGGACCCGCTCCCAGCCATTGTGCTCCGCGCAGCCCCCCGGGCTCGGGCGCGGCCCCGCGGGGCTCCACAAAGCTCCGCCGCAGGCCGGACGTGCCCGGTGCCCCGGGCCTCCCCTCCCCCCGGTATTCCGGGAAACCTCCGGGAGGAGGAGGAGGAGGAGGAGGAGGAGGAAGCGGCGGCGCTGCGGAACAGCCCCGCTGCGGAAAAGCCGCCGGGGCAGGTGGCAGGGAGAGAGAGGCCCCGCCGGGGCTGGTTCTTCCCTCCTCCATCCCGGTGCTCCCCCCTCGCCATCCCGGAGGCACCGAGCGCTTCCTCCTCCCTCCCTCCCCCCAGGACCGCGTGCGGGAGCCCGGGCCCACCTGCCCCGTGGGGAGGGAGGGAGGGAGGGAGACCCGACCCGTCCCCTCCCCGAGGCGGCGGCGGGTGGGTCGGGGAGGGAGGGAAGGGGGATGGATGCGAGCCGCCCCCGGGTACCTTGCGCTTCCTGGTCTCGGCCGAGCCGCTCCACACGAAGCACTGGTAAATCGCCCGCAGGTTCTGCTTCCAGTTCTCCACCTTGAAGCCGGTCACATGGCAGCACCCGGCCGCCGGCGGACTCATGTCAGACCCCCCCACATCAATCCGCCCGCACACGGGCCGGGCCGGCGGGCAGCGAGCCGGCCCCTTCCCCCGCCCCACAGCACCGACACGGGCCGGGGCCCCCCCGCCCTCAGGGGCTCCGGCCCCTCACGCCGCCGCCGCCGGGGAGCCGCTGGCACATAGAGCCGGGGCTCCGCCACGGCCCCCCGGCTCCGAACAAAGCGCGGCGGGCGGGCAGCGCTCACTCCCTCCCGCCCTTCTCCCGCACACAAAGATGGGGCGCTCTGAGGCGAGCAGGAGAAGGAGGAGGAGGCGGCGGCTGTAGCGGCCGCTGCCGCCCCCGGAGTGGCCGCCGCTCCCTTCTACCTCATAGAGGCCGCTGTGGAAGCGGCGGGCGGAGAGGAAGGGAGGGGAGGGGGGCGCTGGCGGCGGAGGCGACCCTGGCCGCGGTGCGAGCGGGCGGTGTGTGGGGAAGGGGGCGAGTCCCCGCCCGCTGCCGCTCCGACTCCCCCCGCCGGCGCCCGCACGGCTCTTGTCCCTTTAAACCGCCCCCCCGCCTCCTTCGCCGGCTCCTTCCTCCTCCGCCTCGCCCGCGCCCCCCCCGCCCGCCGCGAGCAATGGTCCGAGCCGCTCACTCAACCCAGCCCGCCCGGCCCGGAGTGGGACAGACCAACGGGGAAGGGGCGGGAGGGGCGCCCCCTCTGCCCCGCCACCCGCGGGGGAGGGAGCGGCGGCGGGATGGAGCGCGGCGGTTGGTCGGCCCGCCTGTCAATCCGTTCTTCTCTACAGTCTCATTGGTTGCTTTCCCTTTCTTCTCCCCCCACCCTTCCCACGGAGCATTTCCCCCTGACGGAAAGGGGCGGGAGGGAAATGATTGACAAGGCATGAGACCAACTGGGAGAAGGGGCGGGGCCTGCGTGAAGAGTATAGCGGCATGATTGGGTGGAGCGGCCGTCAGTCATGTTTCAAGCCGAGAGCGGATTGGTGGAGGCCGCGAAGGGGGCGGTCCCTCCCAGCGCAGCCTGCGTTGCGGTCACATCCGCTGGTGCCGCTCTCGCCGCTCCCTCCGCGGCTTCCTGAGGGAAGAGGGATCTCCTGAGGGGAGCGGGACCGCCGCGCTCCGGGGAGAGGCTCCGCGCCGCGCTCCGAGGAGCTCCCACGGCCATATATGGTCCCTCCATACCCTCCTTCGGCCTGGTGTTTCCATAGGGAAGAAACAAAAAGTGGTGTATAACCAGAACTGGTGTTGTTTCAGTTTTTTCCTATACAAGGAAATGGGGAGGTGGTGAAAAACGTTGGAATCTGTACATAGTTTTCAGCTCGTATGCCACACACACTATAGGGTTACATAATGGAGTTAGGCAAGAGGGAAGGGATGGGAATTTTGCCCTGGTTTCTGGAGAGAGAGAGAGAGGAGGCTTTGCAGAGGCTTCTTAGGGACTGTGCAACAAGAAAACAAGTGGTGAAGCACCACCACGTTATTTTATCCATCCATTTCTCAGTGAGTGCTAATTGCATTCTTTCTCAGGAGCTGTACCCTTGAAATCTTCACCTGGCAGATTTTGATAAGGTTCCCAGTTCCTTGACCTGCTGCTGCAGCTTCCAGAAATCAGAGACATCTGTGACCCTCACCTGAGGACAGACTCGCTTTCCAT
Organism: Lepidothrix coronata; assembly: GCF_001604755.1. Lineage (NCBI taxonomy): Eukaryota > Metazoa > Chordata > Aves > Passeriformes > Pipridae > Lepidothrix > Lepidothrix coronata. Next base: position 3,116,315 of record NW_016690281.1, read on the forward strand.
TTCCTTCAGAGGTGCTGCCATTTTAAAAAAGGGACTAGAGAAGCTGGGAGTAAAAGAGTTTTTAATGATTTGTGTATAACCATTATGTTGGGTGGCAAAGCAAACGGACCTGGGTTTGTAACCTCAGGGGGTGCGGCAGCAGCAGGACACCCTGTCCTGCCAACACACCTGTGCCATGTGGGACACCTGTAATAACACGGAATGTTCGGTCTCCTGGCTCGTACTCCTTGTTAGCCTCTCCCTGAAATCCCTCTTCCATGCAGTCTGGGGATTACAGTCCAGCAATAAACTTAGAATTGCCCCACAGGTGGAAGAAAAAGCTGCCGAGAGCCAGGAAAGAGCCTGATTATCCCACTGCGTGCACAAGTTGCACTGAATGTTTCAGAAGATTAGAAGTGAAATCTGGAGTGAGGATATACCCTCTCTTTGATCCTATGTAATCATTAGACCTATTAAGTCATCCCAGTGCAGCCCACAGGGGCTGCACATCCTTCCTGTGTTAACCCATTACCCTCTGAGGTGTGTTTGTCCACAACACTTCCAGCCACAGGCACCTGATTGTGGCAGCTCAACACCACCCACCCTCATGAATTTGGCTTTCTTGTGCTGCTCGAGGCATCTCAGCTTCAGAATACGGCCCATTTCATTCATTATTACCCAAAATAAGTTCCAAGGGTTCAGGTGCCCTGATACCTGTAGCAGGGCAAAAGTATAAATACATTGACCCCCAGGGGAATCAACCAGTTTTCAAAAGCAGCAGTCACAGAGAGCCAGCCCCTTTCTTGTGAAAGCCACCTAAACATCCCTCAGAAGAGAGGGAAGTTATGGATTATCAGTCCAAGGTGAATAGAAGGGAATGGAATGGGTTATTAATGTCCCAACAGCATCTAATATTTATTCTCTGCCATCTGAGTATTTCCAGTTAAACAAAACCCCCAATATTGCTACAGTCTAAATCCAAGCAGAAAGTTATTCTTATGCTGCACCAACCTACTGTTACTAATCTGGGGCTTTTCTCCATGGCTACCACATCAAAACAGGAGATAAAGATAAAAGAGAGAATTTCTGCCAATGAAATTTAAGTCCATCTCGCTGAAAAAATAGATACCAAGAAGACAATACATATGTTCAGTGTCCTGCAGGCTCTGAAATTTTCACGGAGATTTCTGTGCCACTCTGTCTTGCAGAGTCCCCGTGGTTACTCCACGTAGGGTGTGGTGTCTTGTGCAGAAATAACAAGAACTGTGAGTTTAAACACAACTGTTTTAAGAAACACCTACAATTTTTAGTGTTTTCCTCTCAAGTAAATATTTTCTTTGGAAAAATACTAATTTTTCTCCCTGGCCATTTCCAGAGCAACTGTCACAGTTAACTACTTTCGCTCCCTGAGGTTCCTGCTCGCCGCTTGAAGACCTTCTGAGGATGTGAGGAGCATCCTCTGAGCCACAATGAACCCACACACAGGACACCCATCCTGGACCACACCTGCTGTCACTGTGAGCTGAGACCCCACTCTCACCTCCAAAAGGCAGCAATGGAGAAATTTAAAGATCAACTCTTAGGGGGCATTTCCAAGGTATGCAGGTTGCCTTTCAAACTTAAAGTTCCCCCAAGGTTTTCTTGGCACCTTATTCTCCACTGAAAGGGGTCTATTTAAGCTAGAAATTCAACTTGAGGTTCTTGTTGGAACCAGAATAAAATCCTCTCTAAACTCATGTGGAAAATAATGTCTCTTGAGATTTTTTGAAGCCAGCTCTTGACTGGGGGGAGCTTGAGGCAAGCTCTGGGGGAGGGCAGTGTCATTAAACCCTTTGCTTTCAGTGTTGTGAAGACACCAGGATCTTTCCTGGGAAGTATAAAAACTTCCAACTCTACAAACACTTCTTGTTTGTTGCAGCCCACACAACAAAGGTGACACAACAGCACAGAGCAGCAGCCAAAACCAAACAGGAGTGGAAAATAGTGACAACACTTTATCAGGTAGTAATTGTCAAATCAGGGCCTGCTTGCTGCACACACACACACACATGGGTTTACAAGTTTGCTGTAGTTTAATTTACTCTTGGGCATAGCTTGGGAGTGTTTCTAGAATAAAGCCTTTTGGTGCAGCAGATAGCTTGGGAAAGGGTTTGCCTCTGGGGGAAGGAAACAGTTTCAATCCCTCCTGTGTCTCTTGGAGGAATTTTTAATTTTAAAGCATTGATGATTATGCTAATTAGTGCTTACCCTCAAATGCCAGTGGAATATAAATGTTGATAGTAGCTAAAACATACTGCAAATGTGCAGCAAAGTCTTCCTCCAGAGAGTCATCTGCGTTCATGATGGCTCAGCTGGGAAGAAGCAGCGTTCTTCACATGGAAAAGCAAAATAACTGCCTCTTCAATCCATGTCATCCCAAGGTGGCACTTCTGGACTCCTCTGGATAGACATGAATCAACTGTTACCTTATCACTTGGGCACACTTTTCCATGATATGTGTTAAAATGTCCAATTTAGTTCTCAGGTAAACAGGAACCTTTCCCTTTGATCGGGACTATGAGCAACATAGTCCAAGGACTGCACAGATGGGTGGATTTCAATGGATCAAACTGACTTAGAGCTTGGTAATCCAACCCCTGCCGATTCCCTCTGGAATCACGGACTCCTGTATAGCTCACTTAAATCTACTGACAATAAAATGGTTTCTGCAGATCTCCTCGAAGCAGTGCACAGAACTCCAAGGATTCATGGCCCATAGATTGAAAAGAGTCCTAGAAAAACACAATGCCTGTGCTTATTTTTCTGAAGATCATTCATTAGCTTTCCCGTCAGCGCTGTCATAGGATGAAATCTTGGCCCCAGCTGAACTCAACAGGAATTTTGCCACTGACTTGAATGGAGCTAAAATGTCACTCCTGCTATTTGTCAAGTCAATTATATCCAGACAATACTTTAACATCTGGCTTCAAGTGAACACAGAGAACAGTTCACTCCCTCGGTCCCTGAAGACAACACAGGACATTGGCCTTCTCCATAAAAATGAAACATTTGTTCTTGGCAAGCTGCTGTAACAGAGAGGGGATCCCTCCAGTGGCACTATCAGAACCCCATCCCTGTTCCTTGGCCTATAGTTATTGGCAATGGCATCAATTGATTCTCTGTCACTTTCTGGGAAGAATTTCAAAAGCACCCATCTACTGTTGCAAGTCATTCTGTTGTAAAAACTTTGTTTAGAACAGCAGATCTGGCCTCATCTGTGGTTTCCCACAGACAAGGGGGGTTTTCCCCCTGTTCATCTTCCATTTCCCAAAGCACTGGAATATTCCTGGTTGGGTCAGGGAGGAGCTTTTCTATCTAAACCCTTCCCTGAATATGGTGGTCAAAGGTAAAGATGAAGGATAACTGGTTGAAGAACAGCTGGTATGAGGTTGTTTCCCTCTCTAAAAACCCACCTGAGACGAGACAATATTAATTTATTGCAAAATATCCAGGTGAGGTCAACGACAAGTGGGGCACACCTTTCCCTGGCAGAAAAAAATAAAGCTACGGAGGTATTTGATCAGTGGTGACTTTAAAAATCTATTTAAATGGAAAGAATCAGAGAATCATGGGATGGTTTGGGTTGGAAGGGACCTTAAGGACCATCCAGTTCCAACCCCTGCAATGGGCAGGGACACCTTGCAGTGGACCAGGTTGCTCCACATCCTGTCCAACCTGGTCTTGAACACTGCCAGGGATGGGGCAGCCACAGCTTCTCTGGATATCTCTGGGCATCCACAACTTCTCTGAATCACTGGATGATGTCTGGAAGAACAGGGATGTACAAAGAGAGGGGCTTTTATGCATCAGGTGGACAAGGGTTAAGGTTCTTGTTCCCAGCTCCCAGTACTGGTGAGTTGCTGCACTGCTCACCTGTGCAAAACCAGCTTCCCTGGGTCTCATCCCATCCCCTGGGAAGCAAAACCAAACTCAGCCTCCAGTATCTGATGAGCCTTAATTCCCAGCACTTAAATAATTAGCTTCTCAAATGTACGAAAACAACTCTCATTTTCTGGATTAATGAAGGGAGCTGGGTTCCACTGAGCACAGCTATTATGGAGCTGCTAATGCAGCGTTTGATTCCATCGCCTGCCACTGAGCACAGAGCGATCCGGGCTCCTGGGAGAGCGGGAACACAGGGAGAGCAACGCTGGAGGGTTACAGGGGAAGGCAGCGGGGGAAACCCTGGCAGTACCTCGTGGGTTTGTGCAGAGGGAGGGCTGGGTTTATTCCTACGTCTGCTGAGTTTCATCTGGGTTTGTGAAGATGCCACATAACCCAAAGGAAGGCGAAAGCTCAGGGAGGCACTGAGGGTGGGTAGTTTGCTTTAATCACGGGCCAGGCAAAGGCAGTTTCTGTAGGAGAGTAACAGAAATGTAACACACACAGAAGCCTAAATCCGAGGTAGCAACACAGCAGCTTCTGCCCAGGTGCTGTAGCCAGAGCAAATGGCAAAGAGCTGGAAGGCTACAGTGTGTTTTTGTCCTCCCTGCTCATTTGGCTTAGGAGCTGGTAGAAAACTGGTTGCAAAAAGTCAGTCTTGCCTCATCTTGGCAGGTACAGGCATATAAACCCATCAAAACAAACTTCTGTTCTTTCTTTTGTATCTCAGCACAGGACTGGCAATTTCGCTTTTTCCCCAAGGGGATGGTGGAGGGACTGAGCAAATGTCAGAAGGGACTGCAAAGGCTGCTTTGCTCTGCCCTGGGAGGTTTAAACTGAGGCTACATTATATGAACAACTCAATGCCATTAGGACTGTTCCCTTTCTGTCTCTTTATCACTGTTTTGCTGCCTTCCCCCAGACTGTTTCACCCAGGCAGAACCAAAAGCCCACACTGAACCTCTCTGTTCTACATCGAATGGGGGACAGAGAATAATTAGGAGATCAGGGATTTTGAGATGTAACTGCAGGCATTCAACAAAGTCATGCAGCTTCTCAGACAACTGGAGATGAAAAGGCCTGGATGTTGATTTCCTGAGATTGTTCAACCATCAAAAAGCCCTTCAGTATGTGTCATTCTCCCCCATCCATTAGTACATCCAAATTAGTGGTCCTGCAGTTCTGGTATGGATTTGGAGCTAAATATCTTCTTACACTGATGTTCTTCTCCAACAATACGCCCTCGAGTACCTAACATCTGTCACAGCTGCAAACCAAACCACACCAAAACTTTTGACCTCTGTAAGAAAAGCCTGGAATTGTAAGGGAAGTCCTGGGTTAATCAAGAACCTTGGTGCAGACATGCAGCAGGAATTGAGAGATCAAGAAGGAAATCCATGGAATTGTGATGGTTTTTGCAGCAAAGTTTGTGCTTCGTAGCCCAGCTCTCAGAGCCAGGGACCAGGGACACAAGGGATGCTCAAGAACTTCAGCACCTTCCCAGATCAGGGGCAGTTTTCTAGAGGTGGGATGCTGCTTCTTATGTCAGGGCTTGCTGGGCTGCTGACTTCAGAGGAGTTACACCCCGTGTAATTTAGCTGAAGCAATCAGGAAATAATTATTACAGTGGAGAGTTAAAAGATGGTAATTAAACTGTATAAATAAATAACAGAAGTGACTAAAAAAGTCCACCCAAAGCCTACTTTTGGAGCACTATTTAATGTAAATGAATCACTTAGTGGACAATGCAACAATCATCTGTTCAGCTTCTATTCATTATCAAAAACAATACAGAAGGATTGGCAGGGAATAGCCGTGTGCCAGAGGGAGCCCTTTAGGAAATACCACAGAATCTGGACTGGCTTTTGTCTGTTCTTCTATTGTGTTCTGACAATGCTTTGCTAATGAATGTCCAACGTCATTTCAGTTGTCTTTTTCTTTTTTTCCCCCCAAAACCAAATCAGTGGTAATCTTGGCCTTCCAGGCTTGCTTGTTCCTGTTGGGAAGACTTCCACACATTATGTATCAGTTTTACCAAGGTCCAAGAGGCTGAGGATGTTATCTCAAGTCCCCTGGGAAATCCCACTGTTGGTGATGAGACAAAATCCTTTGATTTGGGCAAAAATCCATTAAGTTTTAAAGAAATCATCACCTATCTTTGAAACATGCAGCACTTGAGTGAGTTGTATACTCAGTAAATTCATCTTTTGTTACTCAATTTGCAAGGACAATAACCTCATTCTGAGAAATAAGCTACTTTTCCATTGGGAGTATTTACTCCCAGCGTTATCATGGGAGTTATCTGCAGGAAACTGCAGGCTAAAGGGAATCCTCATTAGGGATCTGGGGAACTAAACCTACCAGGCTGACACCTATGCCAGCACGAACAGAGGTAAGAATATATAAAGCACTAAAATACTGTCAATTATGCCTCAGAATCGATGGTCCACTGACATTCACATCTCTTTAAGAGTTACTGGTTTGGAATATCTCGAAGTTCAAACCTGAAGGTGTAGCAGGTACCCAGAGGGGTTCCCTTTCTTACCTGGTTCCCTGGCTCACTCCTACGTTGCTGCTGCAACTTTCAGCTCCTGCAGTGTGGCTGGTTCAGCTCTGTGCAGCTCTGCAGTGTAAAATCACTGAAAACAGTCTGAGCTAAATAAAAAGGGCAACAATGATACACATAAGAGAATAAACAGGCTTTGCTGTTGAGAAACTGCATTTGGAATGGCACACAGACTCGACTTCTCAAGGTTGTCTCTGGGGTTATTTTATTTAGTATTAAAGAAAACCTTTGGCTCTGCAGCAAATCTCTGCAGCCAGAGATGATTTCTGTCAAATCCAGAGTATGTGGGTTTCTAGTTAACGCTGTCTAAAATTTGAGATAGAAAGGCACACTTCATAAAATCTTGCTCTGAGCTCAGTCTTCCAAATAAAACAGACAGAGATGGCATCAAACCCCCCAGGGCTTAGGCTTGCAAAATCCCCACCAAGTTCACTGCAGGCTTGGTGAGAAATTCGGGAGTTTTACTCACAGCGTGAACTCAGAATGCCACTGGAGGTGGGACTCGAGGGCTGACAGCCCCTCCGGGGACTATTTCTGATATTACTATTTCCAGCTTCTTCCTGTCCTTCATCTGGAGATCATTACTGCTGGAACAGGGGCTGCAGAATGGGTGGCACATCTTCTCTCCTCCGTGTCACCACGACGCTCAGAATAGCAAAGGAACCTGAAATAGTTGGTGGTTTAGATTAATACTCTGGGCTGTGAGTGGTGATGCACAGTCCAGCTGCCACTTTGGGGACAGGACTGAGACCTCTGGGGCAGCAACATCTGAAATCAGTCCATCTGGAACTGCTACAGCTCTTTGGGGGACACCATTAGTATCACAACTACATCAAGACACATCATTCTTGGTACCTACTAGCTCGAGTTGCCATGTAGAGTGGTGAAAATGGGTGGTTATAACACCCTAAAACTGCAATCCTGAATGCTGCTCTTTCACTAAAAAAAGTTTATCACTGGCCAGGGGTTGGGCAAGGAGGGAAAAGTACTGAGGTTCTGATAAACAATAGTCCGTTTTGCAAGATCGTTGCCACCATTTGCACTAATTGACACTTTTTCGTAGCAATCTCTGTTAAAAGACAAAAGACCTTAAGATCTTCTTTTGGAAGGAAAAAAAACCCCTGACTATGTTAATGCCCGGTATATTAAAAGCATAATTCTAATATTGGGATACACTGGGAAGAAACTGGAGTAATTACTTCCCTTTGTTTAATAAACTTCCTCTAAAAGATCCCCCAAAAATGTATTCAGTAAAATTCTGTTCCTCCTTGCTCTGGTATAGAATTTTTTTTTTTGTTAGTCCCTTGAGTAGTTGCCTAAGTCAGGTCTCACTGTAATTACACACCTCGCAGCAGTGCGGGAGACTTAATTAAGAGAGTCACTGTAGGTGTGTTGTCAGACAGACAGAACCCAGTGCTGCTGGAGGAGGCATTGGGGTCCAGCTGCCGTGGGCATGTTTGGGAAGAAAATCCAAGTTTGCAGAGGATTTTGAGATCTTCCTGCAAACAGCAGCGTGGACACACCCAGCAGCTTCTATTCAAAGCCCCTCAACTCCATCATCAGGGAGTCTGTGGTTTTAAAAATCTCTCTGTACTCACCAGGAGACGCTCTGCCACACGGCAAGATTTCAGATTCTCTCCTCCCCTCCTCCCAAAAGTGTGACTCACCAGTTTCAAACGGTGACATTTCATTCCCAAACTATTCCGGGAGCATCTGGCTCCACAACACATGGGAATGTGGGGAGAAGGGAGGAGGGGAGGGACAGCCAGCTCGCACAGTGAAAACCACTCATTCTCTCCCCCACACAGGTATGTTGCTTTTAAATTGCAGAACCACATAATTTGGGACACGCTGGCAAATTCCATCGGAGGAAAACAATAAAACAAGCACAATTTCGGGGGGAAAAAAATACCTTTACGAGCCAGCGATGCAATTCCCTGTCAGCCAGGAAGGACTGGGAGAGGGGTTTGCTCTCCAGATGGAATAGGTGTGAGGAAATGCCCTGTCCCCACTTCTTACTATCCATCCCTGCAGCTCTGGGCGAATTTCTGTGTGATGCAGACCCGGGGTTTAGTCACCACCGATATCTTACTAATGACTAACAAATGTATGTGCAGTGGGACGACGACAACAGGGGGGGTGACAAATAAATCACTGTCAGCTCCCGGTCCCGAGAGGAGTTTTGTGTCACGCCGCAGCTCAGCACCGCTCCTGTCCCTGCTCTGGGGACGTCACTTCCATGAGCACAACATTCCACACGTGAGGGGCGGGATGCCGCGGGCACCGGCCCTGGCAGCGCACACATGGAATCGCTGCCACTGGGGCAGTGCCAGGGGCAGGAGCGAAATCCCTCCTGGCCTCAGAGTGTGAATCTGTGCACGGCTGATTGGGTGGGAGCAGCCATCCAGCCCCATTCATTAATGTTTGTAAAATTCCACTGGGAGGGAGATGGGCGCGATGGGAGTGCCGGGGTGGCCGCTGGCAGCCTGCGAGGGCACTGGGAACACCAGCCTGGCACTGAGGTGCAGGGACCAGCAGCCTGGCACTGGGGGACTGGGACCACCAGGCTGCAGGGACAAACCTCGGCCAGTGCCGAGGGGTGAGAGCCTCAGGGAGCCGTGGAAGGGGCCCAGCACCTGGTTATCCCATGTGTGTGCCGGATTGGGATGCTGGGAACAGGCTGTCACGGCTGATGGCAGCACAGCCCTTCCCCGTGCATGTCTGCACAGGAAATGTTTGATTACAGTTTCATTCATCTCCTCTGCTGCCGTTCTAAAAGGGGAGGCTGTTCCTGTGGACTTTGGGACCTCGTGCTTGCAGATCCAATCCTATTCCCATTCTTTCCTTGGGGGAGCCCCACCGAAGTCAGTGCTCGTTCAAGGAAGAGGAGGCTGCTCCCTGTTCGATCCTGGCATGCAGCAGCAATGACCTTGGCTAGGTAACCATCCCCTGAATACAAAGATGGATATAAAAGCAGCAATTCCCTTTTTTAAAAACCAACCAGTCTTCTGCTAAGGTAGGGAAAGGCAGTGGTTTGTTAAATAAATGCGTCTGTCAGAGCTGGATTTTTTTTTTTCCCAGCTTCCCTAAATGCCCTTCACCAGCAGAGAGGGGGAGGGGACCTGCTCTTTGAAGCCTTTTCCTTATGGGAATAGAAAACACGGAAAGAATTCAATTCTCTGCCACAGCCCAGCAGCACAGATCCAGGCTTCAAACCCCAAAGCCCAGGAGCCCGGCGGGCTGGTGGGTGCCTGGAGCCTGCAGTACCACAGATTAGCCTGGTTCGATATCCAGCATCATTAAGTGTCCCCCGTGGTGTTAAACACAGAAAGGAGAGGGAAAGGAATGGAGACTGGGGAAGAAAAATTAGGAAATTCTGTGCAGAAAGAACTGCGTTTATCCAACTCTTTGATCAAAGCACCATCTAGTGAAGAACAGGCTCCTTGCAGCTGGCAGCGCTCTGGGCAGCTGCACCATTTGCCTTTCACCACAGGTTTGCTTCTAAAAAACCCAAATATCACCCAAATATGCACAGCCCGCGCTGGATCCGAACGAACAAGAACGTGCCCCCAAGCTGCTGCCCTCTGCGTAAATATTTCTCCAGTGGAAACGTGTTCCCCTCCTCCCATCATCTCCCATCGCCCCACTGAAACCCGTAGGGAACGGGGCACCACAGGAAGAGAATGATTTCCATGTTGTAGTTTGGGAGCTAAGGAAAAGAAAAGGTAAGTGAGCAGTCCAAGGTCGTGCAGGAAGCCAGAGGCAGATCCGGGAATAGAGATCAGCCACCCTGGACCCAGGGATGCCTGAACAATAGCACAGCCTCTCCCTCTGTTGTCATTTAACTCCTTCCTGACCCACCAAAACCCAGAAGAGTGGTGGGCTCTGCACTCCCTTGCACATGTACAGCTGTTGGGGGCCCAGCCCACAGCCCTTACCTGCTTTTCCCCCTCCAAACCAAGGAGGGAAGGCAGCAGGGAAGGACAGGGTTGGGTATCCTGAGAGCAGTGAAGCTGCATGTAGGAGATATTTCTCTACAGTGGGCCTGAGTTGTCCCCTCAGCAATTAAAACAGCCACAATTAGCATCTTTTCATGGAAATGGTACCTCAGCTTTGCCATTTCTGTGTGCGACAAAACGTTGTTATCTCCCCTGGAGGGATTCAACTCCATTAAAATGGTCGTGGTGTATGTTTGAGGATCTTCAGCTGCAGGAGGAGAGGATATTGCTCCCTCTCCCTCTTCCCCAGCTTCTGAGTTATCCGCAAGGATTGGGGATTTGCAGCACGATCACACATCAGCAAAGCAGTTTCACTAAGTCTACACTGTTCTCATACTGAGCTTGGAAATGCTGCAGTGCAGGGTCTGGAGAAGGCAGTAATTATAAACAACTGGAGCCAAACCTTATAGAAAATAACTGGAAAAGAAGAATAATGCTCAGGTGGTGGAAAAAACCAGTGAGTGAACTGCAATGAACTGAACCTACAGCGAAATTCTCCCAGAGACAAGAGCTGAGAGAAACAGTGACCAAGTGTCCAGCGAGAGGTCTCTGAAAGGAGTTTGATGTCCTTGAGTCAGAGCCCAGTTCCAAACCAGAACTGCCATGGGGGCAAAAATCAAGACCAAACTCTTGGGTCCACTGTGTGGAAGGGACACAGACAACTATCTGCAAAGAGCTGCAGGGGCAACGAATGGGAGAAGCCCCAAGAAGCCCTTATTTCTCTGTTTTCCATCATAGTTCTCTGGTTTTTTTCCCCTACAACCCTGGTCTGTTTTCATTCACTCCTATAGACCTGATCTATGGGAGCAGAGAGGGAAGGAGGAGAACCTGCACCCTCACATCAGAGGCTGAGACAAGAAAATCATTAATCACGCCACAGCCCTTTGAACATTTATATTTTCCAGCCAAAGGCACTGTGAAATTGGGAGCTTTCAGTTCAAACCAGTTCAAGGATGTTTTCCTCAGGGAAGGTTTTGGTTACCCCATGGGGATTTCTGCCCAGATCTTTGCTCTTAGGGTAAGCAACCAAAGCTTTTCTTACAGAAAGAAGCTACATCTTATACTCCTTGGGAAAAAAAGGGGACAAATAAGCACCCAGAAGAACTAGGGCACAAAATTGCTGCCCTAGAGACTGGGGTTAAAAGGCTGCAGATCTGCACTTAGTGATGACTGCAGTAAAGCAGATGTCACCAAACACAAGTGCAAATAGTGCCCTGAGTTTGGAGATTTTTTTTTTTTCCCCCCTCAAAAAAGAGCTCCTGCACTTCAAGAGAGCAGCAATAGAACAGCAGGATGTTTGTCAAGGAAGTGTTAACATGCTAAAAGGATTCCAGCCCTTTGCAGTTGTGGCCTGACACGGTGAGAAAGAAAAGGGGAGAGATTCGAGTGCTAATAAAAACAACAGGCGTGGTTTTAGATTATACCAACATTTACCAGTTGGGGCTTGTATGGCCTCCAAAACCAGTCCTAGATTTGGGATAGATTCCCCACTAATGTTTCCGAGAACAAAGACATGTTGACATATGTAAGTCACCTAACCACCATCCAGTGTGTGTGATGTGTCGGCCAGCAGGTTTAAATCAGAGGTGAATTTGTTGCTAATTACAGCAGATTAACCTAAGAAAATGGAACCTCAATCAAAGCAATGAAGTCAAGCTTTATTTCAATGAATTTCCCTATCTAATTGCAGCTCCAGCCTGACCCTTTTTTTGTATGACTCACTAGGCACTTGGTTTCAACCAGCTTTGCCAGCACCTGCCAGTCTGGTGACAGACCATTCCCTGTTAAAATAAATGCCTGGCAGATACCAGGCGAGTGACCACAGGAGCTTGGGCACAGCTCCAGGGTAACTGCCACCCTGTGCATTAGGGTACAGCTCATCCTGCCCCACTTGGGTGGGAAAGATGCTCTGAAATGGCTTTTTCCAGCTCTGATTTTCAGAAGACTGAACTGACCACAGCTCCCTGCAAGGCTGCCATGACATAAACTACCTTCTTCTAGGTTCTATTTTTCAATTTCATGTCTGCAAATAAAATTATTGATTCTTCCATTTTGTTTCACGTTGGTCCTGAAGGCAAAAAAGTGCATTACCACCATTCCTTTCAGAATGTGACTTTTTAGGAAGATCTTGAATTCTTTTCTCCTTTTCCCTCAAGTATCGATCCCTTTCTAATGACAAACTTATGCTGAAGCTGTGAATTCATTTCAGTATTTTTCTTACTGGAAGAGAGGAACAGAACAAAGTTATCATAAAAACTGATGACAGAACTGTCTTTCAAAGACCTGTCATAAAAAGCTGTCCTTTATCTCGCTGCCGTTCACGGGGAAAGACATCTGGGATTAACTGCCCTTGTCTCTGGAAAACACTTCAGTATTTCTGAATTTGTAAAAGTACCTTTTGCTCAGACACACTGTAATAGGTGGGAAAGCTCCCTGTGCTGGGATGAAGCCATGTGCCTTTCCTTCCTCAGCCCTTACACATTTGGACTTTGGGCTTTTGGGATCACAGAGGCCTCAGGTTTCCAAAGGCCTGGTCAGGTTTGCACTATTGCCCCTTATCAGTGCCAGAACCTGGGAGAGGAGATTTAAAGCTGCAGAACCTGCAGCACAGTCAGGCCCCGTTCCTGCACAGAGCTCGTGGAAAAAGAGAGAATTCAGATTTCCCTGATCACGGCTTTGAAAGGGGCTCTGCAGAAACACCTCTTTTTCTCCTCCTCCAGGAATTCACCCATCCTTCCTCACAGTCACACGTGTCACACAGTCCTGTCATGTGCCAACACTGTTGGACAACGCTCTCAGAAACGTGGTGGGATTTTGGGGTTGTCCTGTGCAGGGCCAGGGGTTGGACTCAATGATCCTTGTGGGCCCCTTCTAACTCAGGATATTCCATCATGTTTCTGCACCTTCAACCTTCATGTGGAGATATCAAAGAGGACAGAGTTTAGGTTGGTGTAATCAGCAATGTGCACATGAAATATTGCTGTTGCAAATGGGAATTCTTTCAGGCTCATCAGGACACCCAGTGTGGAGTTCAGATTAATTACAGAGACTCCCCAAAACCAAGCCACAGGCACAGCCCGCCCAGCTCAGCTGTTCTGGAACAGCCAAATCTCTGTGTCTTGAATCTGATGGTAAAAATTGTCATGAGCTGCAGATATTGGGTGAAGCCGAGCTGAATTCACCTTCCCATTTGTCCCCTTCCACCCATCCCTGGGCACTCCAGCCCCAGGAACAGCACCCCGGGGCCCCTCAGCACAGCCCAGGGACAGCTCAGCCAGAGGATGGAGGAGGCACAGGATAGACGGACATAGAGCTCCTGGAGTGGGTCCAGATGAGGCTGCAGAGATGATGAAGGGACTGGAGCATCTCTGTGACAAGGAAAGGCTGAGGGAACTGGGGCTGTTCAGCCTCAAGAAGAGACACTGAGAGGGGACCCCATTAATGTCTGTCAGTGTCAGAGGATGGAGCAGGCTCTGCTCAGGGGTGCCCAGCAATGAGACAAGAGGCAATGGGAAGATCTGATGCCCAGGAAGTTCCACCTGGACATGAGGAAGAACTTCTTTGCTGTGCAGTGACCGAGCACTGGAACAGAGACCAGAGAGGGTGCGGAGTCTCCCTCACTGGAGATACTCCAGAACCATCTGGACACCAGCCCATGCCATGCGCTCTGGGATGACCCTCCTTGAGCAGGGAGGTTGGACAAGATGACCCACTGTGGTCCCTTCCAACCTCACCCACTGTGGGATTCTGGGATTCTGCGACAGGCAACCGAGGGGGAACCCCAGGGGTGGGGAAGGAGGGCGGAACCTCTGTCCGGCAGCGCCGCTCCCCGGCCGGGCGGCACGGGCGGGTGGACCGGTGAGGGCAGCCGCCCTCCTGCAGGGACTTCCGGTTAGCGTCACGGCGGGGCCGCCCATCAGTGGGCGTCCGGGCGGAAGTGCCCCGTCCCCGGCACTTCCGGCGGTGGCCATGGTGACGGCGGCGGAGGCCAGGTCGGGCCGGGGGGGACAGGAGGGAACAAGAGGGGACAGAGGGGGACAGGAGACACCTGGGAGCGGCCCTGTGAGGGGTGGGAGTCTGGGAAATGCGGGAGAGGTTGGGAGAACGCGGCCCTGGGACCGCCGCTCCCCAGTACAGAGTTCATTCTGTTACCGCCATTAAATACATAATTATAGATAATTATATATTACCAATATATGTGGGAGATACTCAGCCAGCTCTCTTGTTCTCAAGTTGTTTTAGGCGATTCTTGATTTGGTAAATGTCTGCTAAATAGTTTCTTTGGCATAACAAATTTTATTTTTTTTAATTTTCTAATCGTGCCACTTTTGTTTCCGTCCCAAACACCAATCGAGGATTTCTGAGTGGACCCTGTGCCAGGGCCTCAGCACCCTCACAGGGGAGATTACTGGCTTGACACCCATTCAGCGTGTGTACTGTAACATCAGTATATGCCCCAAAATTAATTACAGTAATAGAGAATTACAGCTGATTTACAAATTGCCTTTTTTTTTTTTTTTTT